>NW_027665884.1:0-135000 GCF_963924005.1 Protomyctophum bolini
ATTTTCACAGTAAAAAGGCCTGGTTCACTTTTGCTTAGCTTAGTCTGTAACTTGAAAACTATGTACCGTATGGCCCTATAAACTGTGTTGGGATGAAAGCTAGCCACTTTGAGCAATGTGGGAAGTGCTGGGGCAGTTTGGACAACAGGGCCAAAATGTCACTTTCACAGTCCCAAAGTGCCATTTTCACAGTAAAAGGCCTGGTTCACTTTTGCTTAGCTTAGTCTGTAACTTGAAAACTATGTACCGTATGGCCCTATAAACTGTGTTGGGATGAAAGCTAGCCACTTTGAGCAATGTGGGAAGTGCTGGGGCAGTTTGGGACAACAGGGCCAAAATGTCACTTTCACAGTCCCAAAGTGCCGTTTTCACAGTAAAAAAAAGATTCATTTTGCTTAGCTTTGTCTGTAACTTGAAAACTATGTACCGTATGGCCCTATAAACTGTGTTGGGATGAAAGCTAGCCACTTTGAGCAATGTGGGAAGTGCTGGGGCAGTTTGGGACAACAGGGCCAAAATGTCACTTTCACAGTCCCAAAGTGCCATTTTCACAGTAAAAAGGCCTGGTTCACTTTTGCTTAGCTTAGTCTGTAACTTGAAAACTATGTACCGTATGGCCCTATAAACTGTGTTGGGATGAAAGCTAGCCACTTTGAGCAATGTGGGAAGTGCTGGGGCAGTTTGGGACAACAGGGCCAAAATGTCACTTTCACAGTCCCAAAGTGCCATTTTCACAGTAAAAAGGCCTGGTTCACTTTTGCTTAGCTTAGTCTGTAACTTGAAAACTATGTACCGTATGGCCCTATAAACTGTGTTGGGATGAAAGCTAGCCACTTTGAGCAATGTGGGAAGTGCTGGGGCAGTTTGGGACAACAGGGCCAAAATGTCACTTTCACAGTCCCAAAGTGCCATTTTCACAGTAAAAGGCCTGGTTCACTTTTGCTTAGCTTAGTCCTGTAACTTGAAAACTATGTACCGTATGGCCCTATAAACTGTGTTGGGATGAAAGCTAGCCACTTTGAGCATTGTGGCAAGAGCTGGGGCAGTTTGGGACAACAGGGAACGACAGGGCCAAAATGTCACTTTCACATTTCCAAAGTGCCATTTTCACAGTAAAAAAAAGAGATTCATTTTGCTTAGCTTTGTCTGTAACTTGAAAACTATGTACCGTATGGCCCTATAAACTGTGTTGGGATGAAAGCTAGCCACTTTGAGCAATGTGGGAAGTGCTGGGGCAGTTTGGGACAACAGGGCCAAAATGTCACTTTCACAGTCCCAAAGTGCCATTTTCACAGTAAAAAGGCCTGGTTCACTTTTGCTTAGCTTAGTCTGTAACTTGAAAACTATGTACCGTATGGCCCTATAAACTGTGTTGGGATGAAAGCTAGCCACTTTGAGCAATGTGGGAAGTGCTGGGGCAGTTTGGGACAACAGGGCCAAAATGTCACTTTCACAGTCCCAAAGTGCCATTTTCACAGTAAAAAGGCCTGGTTCACTTTTGCTTAGCTTAGTCTGTAACTTGAAAACTATGTACCGTATGGCCCTATAAACTGTGTTGGGATGAAAGCTAGCCACTTTGAGCAATGTGGGAAGTGCTGGGGCAGTTTGGGACAACAGGGCCAAAATGTCACTTTCACAGTCCCAAAGTGCCATTTTCACAGTAAAAGGCCTGGTTCACTTTTGCTTAGCTTAGTCTGTAACTTGAAAACTATGTACCGTATGGCCCTATAAACTGTGTTGGGATGAAAGCTAGCCACTTTGAGCAATGTGGGAAGTGCTGGGGCAGTTTGGGACAACAGGGCCAAAATGTCACTTTCACAGTCCCAAAGTGCCGTTTTCACAGTAAAAAAAAGATTCATTTTGCTTAGCTTTGTCTGTAACTTGAAAACTATGTACCGTATGGCCCTATAAACTGTGTTGGGATGAAAGCTAGCCACTTTGAGCAATGTGGGAAGTGCTGGGGCAGTTTGGGACAACAGGGCCAAAATGTCACTTTCACAGTCCCAAAGTGCCATTTTCACAGTAAAAAGGCCTGGTTCACTTTTGCTTAGCTTAGTCTGTAACTTGAAAACTATGTACCGTATGGCCCTATAAACTGTGTTGGGATGAAAGCTAGCCACTTTGAGCAATGTGGGAAGTGCTGGGGCAGTTTGGGACAACAGGGCCAAAATGTCACTTTCACAGTCCCAAAGTGCCATTTTCACAGTAAAAAGGCCTGGTTCACTTTTGCTTAGCTTAGTCTGTAACTTGAAAACTATGTACCGTATGGCCCTATAAACTGTGTTGGGATGAAAGCTAGCCACTTTGAGCATTGTGGCAAGAGCTGGGGCAGTTTGGGACAACAGGGAACGAACAGGGCCAAAATGTCACTTTCACAGTCCCAAAGTGCCATTTTCACAGTAAAAAGGCCTGGTTCACTTTTGCTTAGCTTAGTCTGTAACTTGAAAACTATGTACCGTATGGCCCTATAAACTGTGTTGGGATGAAAGCTAGCCACTTTGAGCAATGTGGGAAGTGCTGGGGCAGTTTGGGACAACAGGGCCAAAATGTCACTTTCACAGTCCCAAAGTGCCATTTTCACAGTAAAAAGGCCTGGTTCACTTTTGCTTAGCTTAGTCTGTAACTTGAAAACTATGTACCGTATGGCCCTATAAACTGTGTTGGGATGAAAGCTAGCCACTTTGAGCATTGTGGCAAGAGCTGGGGCAGTTTGGGACAACAGGGAACGAACAGGGCCAAAATGTCACTTTCACATTTCCAAAGTGCCATTTTCACAGTAAAAAAAAAGAGATTCATTTTGCTTAGCTTTGTCTGTAACTTGAAAACTATGTACCGTATGGCCCTATAAACTGTGTTGGGATGAAAGCTAGCCACTTTGAGCAATGTGGGAAGTGCTGGGGCAGTTTGGGACAACAGGGCCAAAATGTCACTTTCACAGTCCCAAAGTGCCATTTTCACAGTAAAAAGGCCTGGTTCACTTTTGCTTAGCTTAGTCTGTAACTTGAAAACTATGTACCGTATGGCCCTATAAACTGTGTTGGGATGAAAGCTAGCCACTTTGAGCAATGTGGGAAGTGCTGGGGCAGTTTGGGACAACAGGGCCAAAATGTCACTTTCACAGTCCCAAAGTGCCATTTTCACAGTAAAAGGCCTGGTTCACTTTTGCTTAGCTTAGTCTGTAACTTGAAAACTATGTACCGTATGGCCCTATAAACTGTGTTGGGATGAAAGCTAGCCACTTTGAGCAATGTGGGAAGTGCTGGGGCAGTTTGGGACAACAGGGCCAAAATGTCACTTTCACAGTCCCAAAGTGCCGTTTTCACAGTAAAAAAAAAAAGATTCATTTTGCTTAGCTTTGTCTGTAACTTGAAAACTATGTACCGTATGGCCCTATAAACTGTGTTGGGATGAAAGCTAGCCACTTTGAGCAATGTGGGAAGTTCTGGGGCAGTTTGGGACAACAGGGCCAAAATGTCACTTTCACAGTCCCAAAGTGCCATTTTCACAGTAAAAAGGCCTGGTTCACTTTTGCTTAGCTTAGTCTGTAACTTGAAAACTATGTACCGTATGGCCCTATAAACTGTGTTGGGATGAAAGCTAGCCACTTTGAGCAATGTGGGAAGTGCTGGGGCAGTTTGGGACAACAGGGCCAAAATGTCACTTTCACAGTCCCAAAGTGCCATTTTCACAGTAAAAAGGCCTGGTTCACTTTTGCTTAGCTTAGTCTGTAACTTGAAAACTATGTACCGTATGGCCCTATAAACTGTGTTGGGATGAAAGCTAGCCACTTTGAGCAATGTGGGAAGTGCTGGGGCAGTTTGGGACAACAGGGCCAAAATGTCACTTTCACAGTCCCAAAGTGCCATTTTCACAGTAAAAAGGCCTGGTTCACTTTTGCTTAGCTTAGTCTGTAACTTGAAAACTATGTACCGTATGGCCCTATAAACTGTGTTGGGATGAAAGCTAGCCACTTTGAGCATTGTGGCAAGAGCTGGGGCAGTTTGGGACAACAGGGAACGAACAGGGCCAAAATGTCACTTTCACATTTCCAAAGTGCCATTTTCACAGTAAAAAAAAAGAGATTCATTTTGCTTAGCTTTGTCTGTAACTTGAAAACTATGTACCGTATGGCCCTATAAACTGTGTTGGGATGAAAGCTAGCCACTTTGAGCAATGTGGGAAGTGCTGGGGCAGTTTGGGACAACAGGGCCAAAATGTCACTTTCACAGTCCCAAAGTGCCATTTTCACAGTAAAAAGGCCTGGTTCACTTTTGCTTAGCTTAGTCTGTAACTTGAAAACTATGTACCGTATGGCCCTATAAACTGTGTTGGGATGAAAGCTAGCCACTTTGAGCAATGTGGGAAGTGCTGGGGCAGTTTGGGACAACAGGGCCAAAATGTCACTTTCACAGTCCCAAAGTGCCATTTTCACAGTAAAAAGGCCTGGTTCACTTTTGCTTAGCTTAGTCTGTAACTTGAAAACTATGTACCGTATGGCCCTATAAACTGTGTTGGGATGAAAGCTAGCCACTTTGAGCAATGTGGGAAGTGCTGGGGCAGTTTGGGACAACAGGGCCAAAATGTCACTTTCACAGTCCCAAAGTGCCATTTTCACAGTAAAAAGGCCTGGTTCACTTTTGCTTAGCTTAGTCTGTAACTTGAAAACTATGTACCGTATGGCCCTATAAACTGTGTTGGGATGAAAGCTAGCCACTTTGAGCATTGTGGCAAGAGCTGGGGCAGTTTGGGACAACAGGGAACGAACAGGGCCAAAATGTCACTTTCACATTTCCAAAGTGCCATTTTCACAGTAAAAAAAAAGAGATTCATTTTGCTTAGCTTTGTCTGTAACTTGAAAACTATGTACCGTATGGCCCTATAAACTGTGTTGGGATGAAAGCTAGCCACTTTGAGCAATGTGGGAAGTGCTGGGGCAGTTTGGGACAACAGGGCCAAAATGTCACTTTCACAGTCCCAAAGTGCCATTTTCACAGTAAAAAGGCCTGGTTCACTTTTGCTTAGCTTAGTCTGTAACTTGAAAACTATGTACCGTATGGCCCTATAAACTGTGTTGGGATGAAAGCTAGCCACTTTGAGCAATGTGGGAAGTGCTGGGGCAGTTTGGGACAACAGGGCCAAAATGTCACTTTCACAGTCCCAAAGTGCCATTTTCACAGTAAAAAGGCCTGGTTCACTTTTGCTTAGCTTAGTCTGTAACTTGAAAACTATGTACCGTATGGCCCTATAAACTGTGTTGGGATGAAAGCTAGCCACTTTGAGCAATGTGGGAAGTGCTGGGGCAGTTTGGGACAACAGGGCCAAAATGTCACTTTCACAGTCCCAAAGTGCCATTTTCACAGTAAAAGGCCTGGTTCACTTTTGCTTAGCTTAGTCTGTAACTTGAAAACTATGTACCGTATGGCCCTATAAACTGTGTTGGGATGAAAGCTAGCCACTTTGAGCAATGTGGGAAGTGCTGGGGCAGTTTGGGACAACAGGGCCAAAATGTCACTTTCACAGTCCCAAAGTGCCGTTTTCACAGTAAAAAAAAGATTCATTTTGCTTAGCTTTGTCTGTAACTTGAAAACTATGTACCGTATGGCCCTATAAACTGTGTTGGGATGAAAGCTAGCCACTTTGAGCAATGTGGGAAGTGCTGGGGCAGTTTGGGACAACAGGGCCAAAATGTCACTTTCACAGTCCCAAAGTGCCATTTTCACAGTAAAAAGGCCTGGTTCACTTTTGCTTAGCTTAGTCTGTAACTTGAAAACTATGTACCGTATGGCCCTATAAACTGTGTTGGGATGAAAGCTAGCCACTTTGAGCAATGTGGGAAGTGCTGGGGCAGTTTGGGACAACAGGGCCAAAATGTCACTTTCACAGTCCCAAAGTGCCATTTTCACAGTAAAAAGGCCTGGTTCACTTTTGCTTAGCTTAGTCTGTAACTTGAAAACTATGTACCGTATGGCCCTATAAACTGTGTTGGGATGAAAGCTAGCCACTTTGAGCAATGTGGGAAGTGCTGGGGCAGTTTGGGACAACAGGGCCAAAATGTCACTTTCACAGTCCCAAAGTGCCATTTTCACAGTAAAAAGGCCTGGTTCACTTTTGCTTAGCTTAGTCTGTAACTTGAAAACTATGTACCGTATGGCCCTATAAACTGTGTTGGGATGAAAGCTAGCCACTTTGAGCATTGTGGCAAGAGCTGGGGCAGTTTGGGACAACAGGGAACGAACAGGGCCAAAATGTCACTTTCACATTTCCAAAGTGCCATTTTCACAGTAAAAAAAAAGAGATTCATTTTGCTTAGCTTTGTCTGTAACTTGAAAACTATGTACCGTATGGCCCTATAAACTGTGTTGGGATGAAAGCTAGCCACTTTGAGCAATGTGGGAAGTGCTGGGGCAGTTTGGGACAACAGGGCCAAAATGTCACTTTCACAGTCCCAAAGTGCCATTTTCACAGTAAAAAGGCCTGGTTCACTTTTGCTTAGCTTAGTCTGTAACTTGAAAACTATGTACCGTATGGCCCTATAAACTGTGTTGGGATGAAAGCTAGCCACTTTGAGCAATGTGGGAAGTGCTGGGGCAGTTTGGGACAACAGGGCCAAAATGTCACTTTCACAGTCCCAAAGTGCCATTTTCACAGTAAAAAGGCCTGGTTCACTTTTGCTTAGCTTAGTCTGTAACTTGAAAACTATGTACCGTATGGCCCTATAAACTGTGTTGGGATGAAAGCTAGCCACTTTGAGCAATGTGGGAAGTGCTGGGGCAGTTTGGGACAACAGGGCCAAAATGTCACTTTCACAGTCCCAAAGTGCCATTTTCACAGTAAAAGGCCTGGTTCACTTTTGCTTAGCTTAGTCTGTAACTTGAAAACTATGTACCGTATGGCCCTATAAACTGTGTTGGGATGAAAGCTAGCCACTTTGAGCAATGTGGGAAGTGCTGGGGCAGTTTGGGACAACAGGGCCAAAATGTCACTTTCACAGTCCCAAAGTGCCGTTTTCACAGTAAAAAAAAGATTCATTTTGCTTAGCTTTGTCTGTAACTTGAAAACTATGTACCGTATGGCCCTATAAACTGTGTTGGGATGAAAGCTAGCCACTTTGAGCAATGTGGGAAGTGCTGGGGCAGTTTGGGACAACAGGGCCAAAATGTCACTTTCACAGTCCCAAAGTGCCATTTTCACAGTAAAAAGGCCTGGTTCACTTTTGCTTAGCTTAGTCTGTAACTTGAAAACTATGTACCGTATGGCCCTATAAACTGTGTTGGGATGAAAGCTAGCCACTTTGAGCAATGTGGGAAGTGCTGGGGCAGTTTGGGACAACAGGGCCAAAATGTCACTTTCACAGTCCCAAAGTGCCATTTTCACAGTAAAAAGGCCTGGTTCACTTTTGCTTAGCTTAGTCTGTAACTTGAAAACTATGTACCGTATGGCCCTATAAACTGTGTTGGGATGAAAGCTAGCCACTTTGAGCAATGTGGGAAGTGCTGGGGCAGTTTGGGACAACAGGGCCAAAATGTCACTTTCACAGTCCCAAAGTGCCATTTTCACAGTAAAAAGGCCTGGTTCACTTTTGCTTAGCTTAGTCTGTAACTTGAAAACTATGTACCGTATGGCCCTATAAACTGTGTTGGGATGAAAGCTAGCCACTTTGAGCATTGTGGCAAGAGCTGGGGCAGTTTGGGACAACAGGGAACGAACAGGGCCAAAATGTCACTTTCACATTTCCAAAGTGCCATTTTCACAGTAAAAAAAAAGAGATTCATTTTGCTTAGCTTTGTCTGTAACTTGAAAACTATGTACCGTATGGCCCTATAAACTGTGTTGGGATGAAAGCTAGCCACTTTGAGCAATGTGGGAAGTGCTGGGGCAGTTTGGGACAACAGGGCCAAAATGTCACTTTCACAGTCCCAAAGTGCCATTTTCACAGTAAAAAGGCCTGGTTCACTTTTGCTTAGCTTAGTCTGTAACTTGAAAACTATGTACCGTATGGCCCTATAAACTGTGTTGGGATGAAAGCTAGCCACTTTGAGCAATGTGGGAAGTGCTGGGGCAGTTTGGGACAACAGGGCCAAAATGTCACTTTCACAGTCCCAAAGTGCCATTTTCACAGTAAAAAGGCCTGGTTCACTTTTGCTTAGCTTAGTCTGTAACTTGAAAACTATGTACCGTATGGCCCTATAAACTGTGTTGGGATGAAAGCTAGCCACTTTGAGCAATGTGGGAAGTGCTGGGGCAGTTTGGGACAACAGGGCCAAAATGTCACTTTCACAGTCCCAAAGTGCCATTTTCACAGTAAAAGGCCTGGTTCACTTTTGCTTAGCTTAGTCTGTAACTTGAAAACTATGTACCGTATGGCCCTATAAACTGTGTTGGGATGAAAGCTAGCCACTTTGAGCAATGTGGGAAGTGCTGGGGCAGTTTGGGACAACAGGGCCAAAATGTCACTTTCACAGTCCCAAAGTGCCGTTTTCACAGTAAAAAAAAGATTCATTTTGCTTAGCTTTGTCTGTAACTTGAAAACTATGTACCGTATGGCCCTATAAACTGTGTTGGGATGAAAGCTAGCCACTTTGAGCAATGTGGGAAGTGCTGGGGCAGTTTGGGACAACAGGGCCAAAATGTCACTTTCACAGTCCCAAAGTGCCATTTTCACAGTAAAAAGGCCTGGTTCACTTTTGCTTAGCTTAGTCTGTAACTTGAAAACTATGTACCGTATGGCCCTATAAACTGTGTTGGGATGAAAGCTAGCCACTTTGAGCAATGTGGGAAGTGCTGGGGCAGTTTGGGACAACAGGGCCAAAATGTCACTTTCACAGTCCCAAAGTGCCATTTTCACAGTAAAAAGGCCTGGTTCACTTTTGCTTAGCTTAGTCTGTAACTTGAAAACTATGTACCGTATGGCCCTATAAACTGTGTTGGGATGAAAGCTAGCCACTTTGAGCATTGTGGCAAGAGCTGGGGCAGTTTGGGACAACAGGGAACGAACAGGGCCAAAATGTCACTTTCACAGTCCCAAAGTGCCATTTTCACAGTAAAAAGGCCTGGTTCACTTTTGCTTAGCTTAGTCTGTAACTTGAAAACTATGTACCGTATGGCCCTATAAACTGTGTTGGGATGAAAGCTAGCCACTTTGAGCAATGTGGGAAGTGCTGGGGCAGTTTGGGACAACAGGGCCAAAATGTCACTTTCACAGTCCCAAAGTGCCATTTTCACAGTAAAAAGGCCTGGTTCACTTTTGCTTAGCTTAGTCTGTAACTTGAAAACTATGTACCGTATGGCCCTATAAACTGTGTTGGGATGAAAGCTAGCCACTTTGAGCATTGTGGCAAGAGCTGGGGCAGTTTGGGACAACAGGGAACGAACAGGGCCAAAATGTCACTTTCACATTTCCAAAGTGCCATTTTCACAGTAAAAAAAAAGAGATTCATTTTGCTTAGCTTTGTCTGTAACTTGAAAACTATGTACCGTATGGCCCTATAAACTGTGTTGGGATGAAAGCTAGCCACTTTGAGCAATGTGGGAAGTGCTGGGGCAGTTTGGGACAACAGGGCCAAAATGTCACTTTCACAGTCCCAAAGTGCCATTTTCACAGTAAAAAGGCCTGGTTCACTTTTGCTTAGCTTAGTCTGTAACTTGAAAACTATGTACCGTATGGCCCTATAAACTGTGTTGGGATGAAAGCTAGCCACTTTGAGCAATGTGGGAAGTGCTGGGGCAGTTTGGGACAACAGGGCCAAAATGTCACTTTCACAGTCCCAAAGTGCCATTTTCACAGTAAAAATGCCTGGTTCACTTTTGCTTAGCTTAGTCTGTAACTTGAAAACTATGTACCGTATGGCCCTATAAACTGTGTTGGGATGAAAGCTAGCCACTTTGAGCAATGTGGGAAGTGCTGGGGCAGTTTGGGACAACAGGGCCAAAATGTCACTTTCACAGTCCCAAAGTGCCATTTTCACAGTAAAAGGCCTGGTTCACTTTTGCTTAGCTTAGTCTGTAACTTGAAAACTATGTACCGTATGGCCCTATAAACTGTGTTGGGATGAAAGCTAGCCACTTTGAGCAATGTGGGAAGTGCTGGGGCAGTTTGGGACAACAGGGCCAAAATGTCACTTTCACAGTCCCAAAGTGCCGTTTTCACAGTAAAAAAAAAAAGATTCATTTTGCTTAGCTTTGTCTGTAACTTGAAAACTATGTACCGTATGGCCCTATAAACTGTGTTGGGATGAAAGCTAGCCACTTTGAGCAATGTGGGAAGTGCTGGGGCAGTTTGGGACAACAGGGCCAAAATGTCACTTTCACAGTCCCAAAGTGCCATTTTCACAGTAAAAAGGCCTGGTTCACTTTTGCTTAGCTTAGTCTGTAACTTGAAAACTATGTACCGTATGGCCCTATAAACTGTGTTGGGATGAAAGCTAGCCACTTTGAGCATTGTGGCAAGAGCTGGGGCAGTTTGGGACAACAGGGAACGAACAGGGCCAAAATGTCACTTTCACAGTCCCAAAGTGCCATTTTCACAGTAAAAAGGCCTGGTTCACTTTTGCTTAGCTTAGTCTGTAACTTGAAAACTATGTACCGTATGGCCCTATAAACTGTGTTGGGATGAAAGCTAGCCACTTTGAGCAATGTGGGAAGTGCTGGGGCAGTTTGGGACAACAGGGCCAAAATGTCACTTTCACAGTCCCAAAGTGCCATTTTCACAGTAAAAAGGCCTGGTTCACTTTTGCTTAGCTTAGTCTGTAACTTGAAAACTATGTACCGTATGGCCCTATAAACTGTGTTGGGATGAAAGCTAGCCACTTTGAGCATTGTGGCAAGAGCTGGGGCAGTTTGGGACAACAGGGAACGAACAGGGCCAAAATGTCACTTTCAAATTTCCAAAGTGCCATTTTCACAGTAAAAAAAAAGAGATTCATTTTTCTTAGCTTTGTCTGTAACTTGAAAACTATGTACCGTATGGCCCTATAAACTGTGTTGGGATGAAAGCTAGCCACTTTGAGCAATGTGGGAAGTGCTGGGGCAGTTTGGGACAACAGGGCCAAAATGTCACTTTCACAGTCCCAAAGTGCCATTTTCACAGTAAAAAGGCCTGGTTCACTTTTGCTTAGCTTAGTCTGTAACTTGAAAACTATGTACCGTATGGCCCTATAAACTGTGTTGGGATGAAAGCTAGCCACTTTGAGCAATGTGGGAAGTGCTGGGGCAGTTTGGGACAACAGGGCCAAAATGTCACTTTCACAGTCCCAAAGTGCCATTTTCACAGTAAAAGGCCTGGTTCACTTTTGCTTAGCTTAGTCTGTAACTTGAAAACTATGTACCGTATGGCCCTATAAACTGTGTTGGGATGAAAGCTAGCCACTTTGAGCAATGTGGGAAGTGCTGGGGCAGTTTGGGACAACAGGGCCAAAATGTCACTTTCACAGTCCCAAAGTGCCGTTTTCACAGTAAAAAAAAAAAGATTCATTTTGCTTAGCTTTGTCTGTAACTTGAAAACTATGTACCGTATGGCCCTATAAACTGTGTTGGGATGAAAGCTAGCCACTTTGAGCAATGTGGGAAGTGCTGGGGCAGTTTGGGACAACAGGGCCAAAATGTCACTTTCACAGTCCCAAAGTGCCATTTTCACAGTAAAAAGGCCTGGTTCACTTTTGCTTAGCTTAGTCTGTAACTTGAAAACTATGTACCGTATGGCCCTATAAACTGTGTTGGGATGAAAGCTAGCCACTTTGAGCATTGTGGCAAGAGCTGGGGCAGTTTGGGACAACAGGGAACGAACAGGGCCAAGATGTCACTTTCACAGTCCCAAAGTGCCATTTTCACAGTAAAAAGGCCTGGTTCACTTTTGCTTAGCTTAGTCTGTAACTTGAAAACTATGTACCGTATGGCCCTATAAACTGTGTTGGGATGAAAGCTAGCCACTTTGAGCAATGTGGGAAGTGCTGGGGCAGTTTGGGACAACAGGGCCAAAATGTCACTTTCACAGTCCCAAAGTGCCATTTTCACAGTAAAAAGGCCTGGTTCACTTTTGCTTAGCTTAGTCTGTAACTTGAAAACTATGTACCGTATGGCCCTAAAAACTGTGTTGGGATGAAAGCTAGCCACTTTGAGCATTGTGGCAAGAGCTAGGGCAGTTTGGGACAACAGGGAACGAACAGGGCCAAAATGTCACTTTCACATTTCCAAAGTGCCATTTTCACAGTAAAAAAAAAGAGATTCATTTTGCTTAGCTTTGTCTGTAACTTGAAAACTATGTACCGTATGGCCCTATAAACTGTGTTGGGATGAAAGCTAGCCACTTTGAGCAATGTGGGAAGTGCTGGGGCAGTTTGGGACAACAGGGCCAAAATGTCACTTTCACAGTCCCAAAGTGCCATTTTCACAGTAAAAAGGCCTGGTTCACTTTTGCTTAGCTTAGTCTGTAACTTGAAAACTATGTACCGTATGGCCCTATAAACTGTGTTGGGATGAAAGCTAGCCACTTTGAGCAATGTGGGAAGTGCTGGGGCAGTTTGGGACAACAGGGCCAAAATGTCACTTTCACAGTCCCAAAGTGCCATTTTCACAGTAAAAGGCCTGGTTCACTTTTGCTTAGCTTAGTCTGTAACTTGAAAACTATGTACCGTATGGCCCTATAAACTGTGTTGGGATGAAAGCTAGCCACTTTGAGCAATGTGGGAAGTGCTGGGGCAGTTTGGGACAACAGGGCCAAAATGTCACTTTCACAGTCCCAAAGTGCCGTTTTCACAGTAAAAAAAAAAAGATTCATTTTGCTTAGCTTTGTCTGTAACTTGAAAACTATGTACCGTATGGCCCTATAAACTGTGTTGGGATGAAAGCTAGCCACTTTGAGCAATGTGGGAAGTGCTGGGGCAGTTTGGGACAACAGGGCCAAAATGTCACTTTCACAGTCCCAAAGTGCCATTTTCACAGTAAAAAGGCCTGGTTCACTTTTGCTTAGCTTAGTCTGTAACTTGAAAACTATGTACCGTATGGCCCTATAAACTGTGTTGGGATGAAAGCTAGCCACTTTGAGCATTGTGGCAAGAGCTGGGGCAGTTTGGGACAACAGGGAACGAACAGGGCCAAAATGTCACTTTCACAGTCCCAAAGTGCCATTTTCACAGTAAAAAGGCCTGGTTCACTTTTGCTTAGCTTAGTCTGTAACTTGAAAACTATGTACCGTATGGCCCTATAAACTGTGTTGGGATGAAAGCTAGCCACTTTGAGCAATGTGGGAAGTGCTGGGGCAGTTTGGGACAACAGGGCCAAAATGTCACTTTCACAGTCCCAAAGTGCCATTTTCACAGTAAAAAGGCCTGGTTCACTTTTGCTTAGCTTAGTCTGTAACTTGAAAACTATGTACCGTATGGCCCTATAAACTGTGTTGGGATGAAAGCTAGCCACTTTGAGCATTGTGGCAAGAGCTGGGGCAGTTTGGGACAACAGGGAACGAACAGGGCCAAAATGTCACTTTCAAATTTCCAAAGTGCCATTTTCACAGTAAAAAAAAAGAGATTCATTTTTCTTAGCTTTGTCTGTAACTTGAAAACTATGTACCGTATGGCCCTATAAACTGTGTTGGGATGAAAGCTAGCCACTTTGAGCAATGTGGGAAGTGCTGGGGCAGTTTGGGACAACAGGGCCAAAATGTCACTTTCACAGTCCCAAAGTGCCATTTTCACAGTAAAAAGGCCTGGTTCACTTTTGCTTAGCTTAGTCTGTAACTTGAAAACTATGTACCGTATGGCCCTATAAACTGTGTTGGGATGAAAGCTAGCCACTTTGAGCAATGTGGGAAGTGCTGGGGCAGTTTGGGACAACAGGGCCAAAATGTCACTTTCACAGTCCCAAAGTGCCATTTTCACAGTAAAAGGCCTGGTTCACTTTTGCTTAGCTTAGTCTGTAACTTGAAAACTATGTACCGTATGGCCCTATAAACTGTGTTGGGATGAAAGCTAGCCACTTTGAGCAATGTGGGAAGTGCTGGGGCAGTTTGGGACAACAGGGCCAAAATGTCACTTTCACAGTCCCAAAGTGCCGTTTTCACAGTAAAAAAAAAAAGATTCATTTTGCTTAGCTTTGTCTGTAACTTGAAAACTATGTACCGTATGGCCCTATAAACTGTGTTGGGATGAAAGCTAGCCACTTTGAGCAATGTGGGAAGTGCTGGGGCAGTTTGGGACAACAGGGCCAAAATGTCACTTTCACAGTCCCAAAGTGCCATTTTCACAGTAAAAAGGCCTGGTTCACTTTTGCTTAGCTTAGTCTGTAACTTGAAAACTATGTACCGTATGGCCCTATAAACTGTGTTGGGATGAAAGCTAGCCACTTTGAGCATTGTGGCAAGAGCTGGGGCAGTTTGGGACAACAGGGAACGAACAGGGCCAAAATGTCACTTTCACAGTCCCAAAGTGCCATTTTCACAGTAAAAAGGCCTGGTTCACTTTTGCTTAGCTTAGTCTGTAACTTGAAAACTATGTACCGTATGGCCCTATAAACTGTGTTGGGATGAAAGCTAGCCACTTTGAGCAATGTGGGAAGTGCTGGGGCAGTTTGGGACAACAGGGCCAAAATGTCACTTTCACAGTCCCAAAGTGCCATTTTCACAGTAAAAAGGCCTGGTTCACTTTTGCTTAGCTTAGTCTGTAACTTGAAAACTATGTACCGTATGGCCCTAAAAACTGTGTTGGGATGAAAGCTAGCCACTTTGAGCATTGTGGCAAGAGCTAGGGCAGTTTGGGACAACAGGGAACGAACAGGGCCAAAATGTCACTTTCACATTTCCAAAGTGCCATTTTCACAGTAAAAAAAAAGAGATTCATTTTGCTTAGCTTTGTCTGTAACTTGAAAACTATGTACCGTATGGCCCTATAAACTGTGTTGGGATGAAAGCTAGCCACTTTGAGCAATGTGGGAAGTGCTGGGGCAGTTTGGGACAACAGGGCCAAAATGTCACTTTCACAGTCCCAAAGTGCCATTTTCACAGTAAAAAGGCCTGGTTCACTTTTGCTTAGCTTAGTCTGTAACTTGAAAACTATGTACCGTATGGCCCTATAAACTGTGTTGGGATGAAAGCTAGCCACTTTGAGCAATGTGGGAAGTGCTGGGGCAGTTTGGGACAACAGGGCCAAAATGTCACTTTCACAGTCCCAAAGTGCCATTTTCACAGTAAAAGGCCTGGTTCACTTTTGCTTAGCTTAGTCTGTAACTTGAAAACTATGTACCGTATGGCCCTATAAACTGTGTTGGGATGAAAGCTAGCCACTTTGAGCAATGTGGGAAGTGCTGGGGCAGTTTGGGACAACAGGGCCAAAATGTCACTTTCACAGTCCCAAAGTGCCGTTTTCACAGTAAAAAAAAAAAGATTCATTTTGCTTAGCTTTGTCTGTAACTTGAAAACTATGTACCGTATGGCCCTATAAACTGTGTTGGGATGAAAGCTAGCCACTTTGAGCAATGTGGGAAGTGCTGGGGCAGTTTGGGACAACAGGGCCAAAATGTCACTTTCACAGTCCCAAAGTGCCATTTTCACAGTAAAAAGGCCTGGTTCACTTTTGCTTAGCTTAGTCTGTAACTTGAAAACTATGTACCGTATGGCCCTATAAACTGTGTTGGGATGAAAGCTAGCCACTTTGAGCATTGTGGCAAGAGCTGGGGCAGTTTGGGACAACAGGGAACGAACAGGGCCAAAATGTCACTTTCACAGTCCCAAAGTGCCATTTTCACAGTAAAAAGGCCTGGTTCACTTTTGCTTAGCTTAGTCTGTAACTTGAAAACTATGTACCGTATGGCCCTATAAACTGTGTTGGGATGAAAGCTAGCCACTTTGAGCAATGTGGGAAGTGCTGGGGCAGTTTGGGACAACAGGGCCAAAATGTCACTTTCACAGTCCCAAAGTGCCATTTTCACAGTAAAAAGGCCTGGTTCACTTTTGCTTAGCTTAGTCTGTAACTTGAAAACTATGTACCGTATGGCCCTATAAACTGTGTTGGGATGAAAGCTAGCCACTTTGAGCATTGTGGCAAGAGCTGGGGCAGTTTGGGACAACAGGGAACGAACAGGGCCAAAATGTCACTTTCAAATTTCCAAAGTGCCATTTTCACAGTAAAAAAAAAGAGATTCATTTTTCTTAGCTTTGTCTGTAACTTGAAAACTATGTACCGTATGGCCCTATAAACTGTGTTGGGATGAAAGCTAGCCACTTTGAGCAATGTGGGAAGTGCTGGGGCAGTTTGGGACAACAGGGCCAAAATGTCACTTTCACAGTCCCAAAGTGCCATTTTCACAGTAAAAAGGCCTGGTTCACTTTTGCTTAGCTTAGTCTGTAACTTGAAAACTATGTACCGTATGGCCCTATAAACTGTGTTGGGATGAAAGCTAGCCACTTTGAGCAATGTGGGAAGTGCTGGGGCAGTTTGGGACAACAGGGCCAAAATGTCACTTTCACAGTCCCAAAGTGCCATTTTCACAGTAAAAGGCCTGGTTCACTTTTGCTTAGCTTAGTCTGTAACTTGAAAACTATGTACCGTATGGCCCTATAAACTGTGTTGGGATGAAAGCTAGCCACTTTGAGCAATGTGGGAAGTGCTGGGGCAGTTTGGGACAACAGGGCCAAAATGTCACTTTCACAGTCCCAAAGTGCCGTTTTCACAGTAAAAAAAAAAAGATTCATTTTGCTTAGCTTTGTCTGTAACTTGAAAACTATGTACCGTATGGCCCTATAAACTGTGTTGGGATGAAAGCTAGCCACTTTGAGCAATGTGGGAAGTGCTGGGGCAGTTTGGGACAACAGGGCCAAAATGTCACTTTCACAGTCCCAAAGTGCCATTTTCACAGTAAAAAGGCCTGGTTCACTTTTGCTTAGCTTAGTCTGTAACTTGAAAACTATGTACCGTATGGCCCTATAAACTGTGTTGGGATGAAAGCTAGCCACTTTGAGCATTGTGGCAAGAGCTGGGGCAGTTTGGGACAACAGGGAACGAACAGGGCCAAAATGTCACTTTCACAGTCCCAAAGTGCCATTTTCACAGTAAAAAGGCCTGGTTCACTTTTGCTTAGCTTAGTCTGTAACTTGAAAACTATGTACCGTATGGCCCTATAAACTGTGTTGGGATGAAAGCTAGCCACTTTGAGCAATGTGGGAAGTGCTGGGGCAGTTTGGGACAACAGGGCCAAAATGTCACTTTCACAGTCCCAAAGTGCCATTTTCACAGTAAAAAGGCCTGGTTCACTTTTGCTTAGCTTAGTCTGTAACTTGAAAACTATGTACCGTATGGCCCTATAAACTGTGTTGGGATGAAAGCTAGCCACTTTGAGCATTGTGGCAAGAGCTGGGGCAGTTTGGGACAACAGGGAACGAACAGGGCCAAAATGTCACTTTCAAATTTCCAAAGTGCCATTTTCACAGTAAAAAAAAAGAGATTCATTTTTCTTAGCTTTGTCTGTAACTTGAAAACTATGTACCGTATGGCCCTATAAACTGTGTTGGGATGAAAGCTAGCCACTTTGAGCAATGTGGGAAGTGCTGGGGCAGTTTGGGACAACAGGGCCAAAATGTCACTTTCACAGTCCCAAAGTGCCATTTTCACAGTAAAAAGGCCTGGTTCACTTTTGCTTAGCTTAGTCTGTAACTTGAAAACTATGTACCGTATGGCCCTATAAACTGTGTTGGGATGAAAGCTAGCCACTTTGAGCAATGTGGGAAGTGCTGGGGCAGTTTGGGACAACAGGGCCAAAATGTCACTTTCACAGTCCCAAAGTGCCATTTTCACAGTAAAAGGCCTGGTTCACTTTTGCTTAGCTTAGTCTGTAACTTGAAAACTATGTACCGTATGGCCCTATAAACTGTGTTGGGATGAAAGCTAGCCACTTTGAGCAATGTGGGAAGTGCTGGGGCAGTTTGGGACAACAGGGCCAAAATGTCACTTTCACAGTCCCAAAGTGCCGTTTTCACAGTAAAAAAAAAAAGATTCATTTTGCTTAGCTTTGTCTGTAACTTGAAAACTATGTACCGTATGGCCCTATAAACTGTGTTGGGATGAAAGCTAGCCACTTTGAGCAATGTGGGAAGTGCTGGGGCAGTTTGGGACAACAGGGCCAAAATGTCACTTTCACAGTCCCAAAGTGCCATTTTCACAGTAAAAAGGCCTGGTTCACTTTTGCTTAGCTTAGTCTGTAACTTGAAAACTATGTACCGTATGGCCCTATAAACTGTGTTGGGATGAAAGCTAGCCACTTTGAGCATTGTGGCAAGAGCTGGGGCAGTTTGGGACAACAGGGAACGAACAGGGCCAAAATGTCACTTTCACAGTCCCAAAGTGCCATTTTCACAGTAAAAAGGCCTGGTTCACTTTTGCTTAGCTTAGTCTGTAACTTGAAAACTATGTACCGTATGGCCCTATAAACTGTGTTGGGATGAAAGCTAGCCACTTTGAGCAATGTGGGAAGTGCTGGGGCAGTTTGGGACAACAGGGCCAAAATGTCACTTTCACAGTCCCAAAGTGCCATTTTCACAGTAAAAAGGCCTGGTTCACTTTTGCTTAGCTTAGTCTGTAACTTGAAAACTATGTACCGTATGGCCCTAAAAACTGTGTTGGGATGAAAGCTAGCCACTTTGAGCATTGTGGCAAGAGCTAGGGCAGTTTGGGACAACAGGGAACGAACAGGGCCAAAATGTCACTTTCACATTTCCAAAGTGCCATTTTCACAGTAAAAAAAAAGAGATTCATTTTGCTTAGCTTTGTCTGTAACTTGAAAACTATGTACCGTATGGCCCTATAAACTGTGTTGGGATGAAAGCTAGCCACTTTGAGCAATGTGGGAAGTGCTGGGGCAGTTTGGGACAACAGGGCCAAAATGTCACTTTCACAGTCCCAAAGTGCCATTTTCACAGTAAAAAGGCCTGGTTCACTTTTGCTTAGCTTAGTCTGTAACTTGAAAACTATGTACCGTATGGCCCTATAAACTGTGTTGGGATGAAAGCTAGCCACTTTGAGCAATGTGGGAAGTGCTGGGGCAGTTTGGGACAACAGGGCCAAAATGTCACTTTCACAGTCCCAAAGTGCCATTTTCACAGTAAAAGGCCTGGTTCACTTTTGCTTAGCTTAGTCTGTAACTTGAAAACTATGTACCGTATGGCCCTATAAACTGTGTTGGGATGAAAGCTAGCCACTTTGAGCATTGTGGGAAGTGCTGGGGCAGTTTGGGACAACAGGGCCAAAATGTCACTTTCACAGTCCCAAAGTGCCGTTTTCACAGTAAAAAAAAAAAGATTCATTTTGCTTAGCTTAGTCTGTAACTTGAAAACTATGTACCGTATGGCCCTATAAACTGTGTTGGGATGAAAGCTAGCCACTTTGAGCAATGTGGGAAGTGCTGGGGCAGTTTGGGACAACAGGGCCAAAATGTCACTTTCACAGTCCCAAAGTGCCATTTTCACAGTAAAAAGGCCTGGTTCACTTTTGCTTAGCTTAGTCTGTAACTTGAAAACTATGTACCGTATGGCCCTATAAACTGTGTTGGGATGAAAGCTAGCCACTTTGAGCAATGTGGGAAGTGCTGGGGCAGTTTGGGACAACAGGGCCAAAATGTCACTTTCACAGTCCCAAAGTGCCATTTTCACAGTAAAAAGGCCTGGTTCACTTTTGCTTAGCTTAGTCTGTAACTTGAAAACTATGTACCGTATGGCCCTATAAACTGTGTTGGGATGAAAGCTAGCCACTTTGAGCATTGTGGCAAGAGCTGGGGCAGTTTGGGACAACAGGGAACGAACAGGGCCAAAATGTCACTTTCACATTTCCAAAGTGCCATTTTCACAGTAAAAAAAAAGAGATTCATTTTGCTTAGCTTTGTCTGTAACTTGAAAACTATGTACCGTATGGCCCTATAAACTGTGTTGGGATGAAAGCTAGCCACTTTGAGCAATGTGGGAAGTGCTGGGGCAGTTTGGGACAACAGGGCCAAAATGTCACTTTCACAGTCCCAAAGTGCCATTTTCACAGTAAAAAGGCCTGGTTCACTTTTGCTTAGCTTTGTCTGTAACTTGAAAACTATGTACCGTATGGCCCTATAAACTGTGTTGGGATGAAAGCTAGCCACTTTGAGCAATGTGGGAAGTGCTGGGGCAGTTTGGGACAACAGGGCCAAAATGTCACTTTCACAGTCCCAAAGTGCCATTTTCACAGTAAAAAGGCCTGGTTCACTTTTGCTTAGCTTAGTCTGTAACTTGAAAACTATGTACCGTATGGCCCTATAAACTGTGTTGGGATGAAAGCTAGCCACTTTGAGCAATGTGGGAAGTGCTGGGGCAGTTTGGGACAACAGGGCCAAAATGTCACTTTCACAGTCCCAAAGTGCCATTTTCACAGTAAAAAGGCCTGGTTCACTTTTGCTTAGCTTAGTCTGTAACTTGAAAACTATGTACCGTATGGCCCTATAAACTGTGTTGGGATGAAAGCTAGCCACTTTGAGCATTGTGGCAAGAGCTGGGGCAGTTTGGGACAACAGGGAACGAACAGGGCCAAAATGTCACTTTCACAGTCCCAAAGTGCCATTTTCACAGTAAAAAAAAAGAGATTCATTTTGCTTAGCTTTGTCTGTAACTTGAAAACTATGTACCGTATGGCCCTATAAACTGTGTTGGGATGAAAGCTAGCCACTTTGAGCAATGTGGGAAGTGCTGGGGCAGTTTGGGACAACAGGGCCAAAATGTCACTTTCACAGTCCCAAAGTGCCATTTTCACAGTAAAAAGGCCTGGTTCACTTTTGCTTAGCTTAGTCTGTAACTTGAAAACTATGTACCGTATGGCCCTATAAACTGTGTTGGGATGAAAGCTAGCCACTTTGAGCAATGTGGGAAGTGCTGGGGCAGTTTGGGACAACAGGGCCAAAATGTCACTTTCACAGTCCCAAAGTGCCATTTTCACAGTAAAAGGCCTGGTTCACTTTTGCTTAGCTTAGTCTGTAACTTGAAAACTATGTACCGTATGGCCCTATAAACTGTGTTGGGATGAAAGCTAGCCACTTTGAGCAATGTGGGAAGTGCTGGGGCAGTTTGGGACAACAGGGCCAAAATGTCACTTTCACAGTCCCAAAGTGCCGTTTTCACAGTAAAAAAAAAAAGATTCATTTTGCTTAGCTTAGTCTGTAACTTGAAAACTATGTACCGTATGGCCCTATAAACTGTGTTGGGATGAAAGCTAGCCACTTTGAGCAATGTGGGAAGTGCTGGGGCAGTTTGGGACAACAGGGCCAAAATGTCACTTTCACAGTCCCAAAGTGCCATTTTCACAGTAAAAAGGCCTGGTTCACTTTTGCTTAGCTTAGTCTGTAACTTGAAAACTATGTACCGTATGGCCCTATAAACTGTGTTGGGATGAAAGCTAGCCACTTTGAGCAATGTGGGAAGTGCTGGGGCAGTTTGGGACAACAGGGCCAAAATGTCACTTTCACAGTCCCAAAGTGCCATTTTCACAGTAAAAAGGCCTGGTTCACTTTTGCTTAGCTTAGTCTGTAACTTGAAAACTATGTACCGTATGGCCCTATAAACTGTGTTGGGATGAAAGCTAGCCACTTTGAGCATTGTGGCAAGAGCTGGGGCAGTTTGGGACAACAGGGAACGAACAGGGCCAAAATGTCACTTTCACATTTCCAAAGTGCCATTTTCACAGTAAAAAAAAAGAGATTCATTTTGCTTAGCTTTGTCTGTAACTTGAAAACTATGTACCGTATGGCCCTATAAACTGTGTTGGGATGAAAGCTAGCCACTTTGAGCAATGTGGGAAGTGCTGGGGCAGTTTGGGACAACAGGGCCAAAATGTCACTTTCACAGTCCCAAAGTGCCATTTTCACAGTAAAAAGGCCTGGTTCACTTTTGCTTAGCTTAGTCTGTAACTTGAAAACTATGTACCGTATGGCCCTATAAACTGTGTTGGGATGAAAGCTAGCCACTTTGAGCAATGTGGGAAGTGCTGGGGCAGTTTGGGACAATAGGGCCAAAATGTCACTTTCACAGTCCCAAAGTGCCATTTTCACAGTAAAAAGGCCTGGTTCACTTTTGCTTAGCTTAGTCTGTAACTTGAAAACTATGTACCGTATGGCCCTATAAACTGTGCTGGGATGAAAGCTAGCCACTTTGAGCAATGTGGGAAGTGCTGGGGCAGTTTGGGACAACAGGGCCAAAATGTCACTTTCACAGTCCCAAAGTGCCGTTTTCACAGTAAAAAAAAAAAGATTCATTTTGCTTAGCTTTGTCTGTAACTTGAAAACTATGTACCGTATGGCCCTATAAACTGTGTTGGGATGAAAGCTAGCCACTTTGAGCAATGTGGGAAGTGCTGGGGCAGTTTGGGACAACAGGGCCAAAATGTCACTTTCACAGTCCCAAAGTGCCATTTTCACAGTAAAAAGGCCTGGTTCACTTTTGCTTAGCTTAGTCTGTAACTTGAAAACTATGTACCGTATGGCCCTATAAACTGTGTTGGGATGAAAGCTAGCCACTTTGAGCATTGTGGCAAGAGCTGGGGCAGTTTGGGACAACAGGGAACGAACAGGGCCAAAATGTCACTTTCACAGTCCCAAAGTGCCATTTTCACAGTAAAAAGGCCTGGTTCACTTTTGCTTAGCTTAGTCTGTAACTTGAAAACTATGTACCGTATGGCCCTATAAACTGTGTTGGGATGAAAGCTAGCCACTTTGAGCAATGTGGGAAGTGCTGGGGCAGTTTGGGACAACAGGGCCAAAATGTCACTTTCACAGTCCCAAAGTGCCATTTTCACAGTAAAAGGCCTGGTTCACTTTTGCTTAGCTTAGTCTGTAACTTGAAAACTATGTACCGTATGGCCCTATAAACTGTGTTGGGATGAAAGCTAGCCACTTTGAGCAATGTGGGAAGTGCTGGGGCAGTTTGGGACAACAGGGCCAAAATGTCACTTTCACAGTCCCAAAGTGCCGTTTTCACAGTAAAAAAAAAAAGATTCATTTTGCTTAGCTTAGTCTGTAACTTGAAAACTATGTACCGTATGGCCCTATAAACTGTGTTGGGATGAAAGCTAGCCACTTTGAGCAATGTGGGAAGTGCTGGGGCAGTTTGGGACAACAGGGCCAAAATGTCACTTTCACAGTCCCAAAGTGCCATTTTCACAGTAAAAGGCCTGGTTCACTTTTGCTTAGCTTAGTCTGTAACTTGAAAACTATGTACCGTATGGCCCTATAAACTGTGTTGGGATGAAAGCTAGCCACTTTGAGCAATGTGGGAAGTGCTGGGGCAGTTTGGGACAACAGGGCCAAAATGTCACTTTCACAGTCCCAAAGTGCCATTTTCACAGTAAAAAGGCCTGGTTCACTTTTGCTTAGCTTAGTCTGTAACTTGAAAACTATGTACCGTATGGCCCTATAAACTGTGTTGGGATGAAAGCTAGCCACTTTGAGCAATGTGGGAAGTGCTGGGGCAGTTTGGGACAACAGGGAACGAACAGGGCCAAAATGTCACTTTCACATTTCCAAAGTGCCATTTTCACAGTAAAAAAAAAGAGATTCATTTTGCTTAGCTTTGTCTGTAACTTGAAAACTATGTACCGTATGGCCCTATAAACTGTGTTGGGATGAAAGCTAGCCACTTTGAGCAATGTGGGAAGTGCTGGGGCAGTTTGGGACAACAGGGCCAAAATGTCACTTTCACAGTCCCAAAGTGCCATTTTCACAGTAAAAAGGCCTGGTTCACTTTTGCTTAGCTTAGTCTGTAACTTGAAAACTATGTACCGTATGGCCCTATAAACTGTGTTGGGATGAAAGCTAGCCACTTTGAGCAATGTGGGAAGTGCTGGGGCAGTTTGGGACAACAGGGCCAAAATGTCACTTTCACAGTCCCAAAGTGCCATTTTCACAGTAAAAGGCCTGGTTCACTTTTGCTTAGCTTAGTCTGTAACTTGAAAACTATGTACCGTATGGCCCTATAAACTGTGTTGGGATGAAAGCTAGCCACTTTGAGCAATGTGGGAAGTGCTGGGGCAGTTTGGGACAACAGGGCCAAAATGTCACTTTCACAGTCCCAAAGTGCCGTTTTCACAGTAAAAAAAAAAAGATTCATTTTGCTTAGCTTAGTCTGTAACTTGAAAACTATGTACCGTATGGCCCTATAAACTGTGTTGGGATGAAAGCTAGCCACTTTGAGCAATGTGGGAAGTGCTGGGGCAGTTTGGGACAACAGGGCCAAAATGTCACTTTCACAGTCCCAAAGTGCCATTTTCACAGTAAAAAGGCCTGGTTCACTTTTGCTTAGCTTAGTCTGTAACTTGAAAACTATGTACCGTATGGCCCTATAAACTGTGTTGGGATGAAAGCTAGCCACTTTGAGCAATGTGGGAAGTGCTGGGGCAGTTTGGGACAACAGGGCCAAAATGTCACTTTCACAGTCCCAAAGTGCCATTTTCACAGTAAAAAGGCCTGGTTCACTTTTGCTTAGCTTAGTCTGTAACTTGAAAACTATGTACCGTATGGCCCTATAAACTGTGTTGGGATGAAAGCTAGCCACTTTGAGCAATGTGGGAAGTGCTGGGGCAGTTTGGGACAACAGGGCCAAAATGTCACTTTCACAGTCCCAAAGTGCCGTTTTCACAGTAAAAAAAAAAAGATTCATTTTGCTTAGCTTAGTCTGTAACTTGAAAACTATGTACCGTATGGCCCTATAAACTGTGTTGGGATGAAAGCTAGCCACTTTGAGCAATGTGGGAAGTGCTGGGGCAGTTTGGGACAACAGGGCCAAAATGTCACTTTCACAGTCCCAAAGTGCCATTTTCACAGTAAAAAGGCCTGGTTCACTTTTGCTTAGCTTAGTCTGTAACTTGAAAACTATGTACCGTATGGCCCTATAAACTGTGTTGGGATGAAAGCTAGCCACTTTGAGCAATGTGGGAAGTGCTGGGGCAGTTTGGGACAACAGGGCCAAAATGTCACTTTCACAGTCCCAAAGTGCCATTTTCACAGTAAAAAGGCCTGGTTCACTTTTGCTTAGCTTAGTCTGTAACTTGAAAACTATGTACCGTATGGCCCTATAAACTGTGTTGGGATGAAAGCTAGCCACTTTGAGCAATGTGGGAAGTGCTGGGGCAGTTTGGGACAACAGGGCCAAAATGTCACTTTCACAGTCCCAAAGTGCCATTTTCACAGTAAAAAGGCCTGGTTCACTTTTGCTTAGCTTAGTCTGTAACTTGAAAACTATGTACCGTATGGCCCTATAAACTGTGTTGGGATGAAAGCTAGCCACTTTGAGCATTGTGGCAAGAGCTGGGGCAGTTTGGGACAACAGGGAACGAACAGGGCCAAAATGTCACTTTCACATTTCCAAAGTGCCATTTTCACAGTAAAAAAAAAGAGATTCATTTTGCTTAGCTTTGTCTGTAACTTGAAAACTATGTACCGTATGGCCCTATACACTGTGTTGGGATGAAAGCTAGCCACTTTGAGCAATGTGGGAAGTGCTGGGGCAGTTTGGGACAACAGGGCCAAAATGTCACTTTCACAGTCCCAAAGTGCCATTTTCACAGTAAAAAGGCCTGGTTCACTTTTGCTTAGCTTAGTCTGTAACTTGAAAACTATGTACCGTATGGCCCTATAAACTGTGTTGGGATGAAAGCTAGCCACTTTGAGCAATGTGGGAAGTGCTGGGGCAGTTTGGGACAACAGGGCCAAAATGTCACTTTCACAGTCCCAAAGTGCCATTTTCACAGTAAAAAGGCCTGGTTCACTTTTGCTTAGCTTAGTCTGTAACTTGAAAACTATGTACCGTATGGCCCTATAAACTGTGTTGGGATGAAAGCTAGCCACTTTGAGCAATGTGGGAAGTGCTGGGGCAGTTTGGGACAACAGGGCCAAAATGTCACTTTCACAGTCCCAAAGTGCCGTTTTCACAGTAAAAAAAAAAAGATTCATTTTGCTTAGCTTTGTCTGTAACTTGAAAACTATGTACCGTATGGCCCTATAAACTGTGTTGGGATGAAAGCTAGCCACTTTGAGCAATGTGGGAAGTGCTAGGGCAGTTTGGGACAACAGGGCCAAAATGTCACTTTCACAGTCCCAAAGTGCCATTTTCACAGTAAAAAGGCCTGGTTCACTTTTGCTTAGCTTAGTCTGTAACTTGAAAACTATGTACCGTATGGCCCTATAAACTGTGTTGGGATGAAAGCTAGCCACTTTGAGCATTGTGGCAAGAGCTGGGGCAGTTTGGGACAACAGGGAACGAACAGGGCCAAAATGTCACTTTCACAGTCCCAAAGTGCCATTTTCACAGTAAAAAGGCCTGGTTCACTTTTGCTTAGCTTAGTCTGTAACTTGAAAACTATGTACCGTATGGCCCTATAAACTGTGTTGGGATGAAAGCTAGCCACTTTGAGCAATGTGGGAAGTGCTGGGGCAGTTTGGGACAACAGGGCCAAAATGTCACTTTCACAGTCCCAAAGTGCCATTTTCACAGTAAAAGGCCTGGTTCACTTTTGCTTAGCTTAGTCTGTAACTTGAAAACTATGTACCGTATGGCCTTATAAACTGTGTTGGGATGAAAGCTAGCCACTTTGAGCAATGTGGGAAGTGCTGGGGCAGTTTGGGACAACAGGGCCAAAATGTCACTTTCACAGTCCCAAAGTGCCATTTTCACAGTAAAAAGGCCTGGTTCACTTTTGCTTAGCTTAGTCTGTAACTTGAAAACTATGTACCGTATGGCCCTATAAACTGTGTTGGGATGAAAGCTAGCCACTTTGAGCAATGTGGGAAGTGCTGGGGCAGTTTGGGACAACAGGGCCAAAATGTCACTTTCACAGTCCCAAAGTGCCATTTTCACAGTAAAAAGGCCTGGTTCACTTTTGCTTAGCTTAGTCTGTAACTTGAAAACTATGTACCGTATGGCCCTATAAACTGTGTTGGGATGAAAGCTAGCCACTTTGAGCATTGTGGCAAGAGCTGGGGCAGTTTGGGACAACAGGGAACGAACAGGGCCAAAATGTCACTTTCACATTTCCAAAGTGCCATTTTCACAGTAAAAAAAAAGAGATTCATTTTGCTTAGCTTTGTCTGTAACTTGAAAACTATGTACCGTATGGCCCTATACACTGTGTTGGGATGAAAGCTAGCCACTTTGAGCAATGTGGGAAGTGCTGGGGCAGTTTGGGACAACAGGGCCAAAATGTCACTTTCACAGTCCCAAAGTGCCATTTTCACAGTAAAAAGGCCTGGTTCACTTTTGCTTAGCTTAGTCTGTAACTTGAAAACTATGTACCGTATGGCCCTAAAAACTGTGTTGGGATGAAAGCTAGCCACTTTGAGCAATGTGGGAAGTGCTGGGGCAGTTTGGGACAACAGGGCCAAAATGTCACTTTCACAGTCCCAAAGTGCCATTTTCACAGTAAAAGGCCTGGTTCACTTTTGCTTAGCTTAGTCTGTAACTTGAAAACTATGTACCGTATGGCCCTATAAACTGTGTTGGGATGAAAGCTAGCCACTTTGAGCAATGTGGGAAGTGCTGGGGCAGTTTGGGACAACAGGGCCAAAATGTCACTTTCACAGTCCCAAAGTGCCGTTTTCACAGTAAAAAAAAAAAGATTCATTTTGCTTAGCTTAGTCTGTAACTTGAAAACTATGTACCGTATGGCCCTATAAACTGTGTTGGGATGAAAGCTAGCCACTTTGAGCAATGTGGGAAGTGCTGGGGCAGTTTGGGACAACAGGGCCAAAATGTCACTTTCACAGTCCCAAAGTGCCATTTTCAAGGTAAAAGGCCTGGTTCACTTTTGCTTAGCTTAGTCTGTAACTTGAAAACTATGTACCGTATGGCCCTATAAACTGTGTTGGGATGAAAGCTAGCCACTTTGAGCAATGTGGGAAGTGCTGGGGCAGTTTGGGACAACAGGGCCAAAATGTCACTTTCACAGTCCCAAAGTGCCATTTTCACAGTAAAAAGGCCTGGTTCACTTTTGCTTAGCTTAGTCTGTAACTTGAAAACTATGTACCGTATGGCCCTATAAACTGTGTTGGGATGAAAGCTAGCCACTTTGAGCAATGTGGGAAGTGCTGGGGCAGTTTGGGACAACAGGGAACGAACAGGGCCAAAATGTCACTTTCACATTTCCAAAGTGCCATTTTCACAGTAAAAAAAAAGAGATTCATTTTGCTTAGCTTTGTCTGTAACTTGAAAACTATGTACCGTATGGCCCTATAAACTGTGTTGGGATGAAAGCTAGCCACTTTGAGCAATGTGGGAAGTGCTGGGGCAGTTTGGGACAACAGGGCCAAAATGTCACTTTCACAGTCCCAAAGTGCCATTTTCACAGTAAAAAGGCCTGGTTCACTTTTGCTTAGCTTAGTCTGTAACTTGAAAACTATGTACCGTATGGCCCTATAAACTGTGTTGGGATGAAAGCTAGCCACTTTGAGCAATGTGGGAAGTGCTGGGGCAGTTTGGGACAACAGGGCCAAAATGTCACTTTCACAGTCCCAAAGTGCCATTTTCACAGTAAAAAGGCCTGGTTCACTTTTGCTTAGCTTAGTCTGTAACTTGAAAACTATGTACCGTATGGCCCTATAAACTGTGCTGGGATGAAAGCTAGCCACTTTGAGCAATGTGGGAAGTGCTGGGGCAGTTTGGGACAACAGGGCCAAAATGTCACTTTCACAGTCCCAAAGTGCCGTTTTCACAGTAAAAAAAAAAAGATTCATTTTGCTTAGCTTTGTCTGTAACTTGAAAACTATGTACCGTATGGCCCTATAAACTGTGTTGGGATGAAAGCTAGCCACTTTGAGCAATGTGGGAAGTGCTGGGGCAGTTTGGGACAACAGGGCCAAAATGTCACTTTCACAGTCCCAAAGTGCCGTTTTCACAGTAAAAAAAAAAAGATTCATTTTGCTTAGCTTAGTCTGTAACTTGAAAACTATGTACCGTATGGCCCTATAAACTGTGTTGGGATGAAAGCTAGCCACTTTGAGCAATGTGGGAAGTGCTGGGGCAGTTTGGGACAACAGGGCCAAAATGTCACTTTCACAGTCCCAAAGTGCCATTTTCACAGTAAAAAGGCCTGGTTCACTTTTGCTTAGCTTAGTCTGTAACTTGAAAACTATGTACCGTATGGCCCTATAAACTGTGTTGGGATGAAAGCTAGCCACTTTGAGCAATGTGGGAAGTGCTGGGGCAGTTTGGGACAACAGGGCCAAAATGTCACTTTCACATTTCCAAAGTGCCATTTTCACAGTAAAAAAAAAGAGATTCATTTTGCTTAGCTTTGTCTGTAACTTGAAAACTATGTACCGTATGGCCCTATAAACTGTGTTGGGATGAAAGCTAGCCACTTTGAGCAATGTGGGAAGTGCTGGGGCAGTTTGGGACAACAGGGCCAAAATGTCACTTTCACAGTCCCAAAGTGCCATTTTCACAGTAAAAAGGCCTGGTTCACTTTTGCTTAGCTTAGTCTGTAACTTGAAAACTATGTACCGTATGGCCCTATAAACTGTGTTGGGATGAAAGCTAGCCACTTTGAGCAATGTGGGAAGTGCTGGGGCAGTTTGGGACAACAGGGCCAAAATGTCACTTTCACAGTCCCAAAGTGCCATTTTCACAGTAAAAAGGCCTGGTTCACTTTTGCTTAGCTTAGTCTGTAACTTGAAAACTATGTACCGTATGGCCCTATAAACTGTGTTGGGATGAAAGCTAGCCACTTTGAGCAATGTGGGAAGTGCTGGGGCAGTTTGGGACAACAGGGCCAAAATGTCACTTTCACAGTCCCAAAGTGCCGTTTTCACAGTAAAAAAAAAAAGATTCATTTTGCTTAGCTTTGTCTGTAACTTGAAAACTATGTACCGTATGGCCCTATAAACTGTGTTGGGATGAAAGCTAGCCACTTTGAGCAATGTGGGAAGTGCTGGGGCAGTTTGGGACAACAGGGCCAAAATGTCACTTTCACAGTCCCAAAGTGCCATTTTCACAGTAAAAAGGCCTGGTTCACTTTTGCTTAGCTTAGTCTGTAACTTGAAAACTATGTACCGTATGGCCCTATAAACTGTGTTGGGATGAAAGCTAGCCACTTTGAGCATTGTGGCAAGAGCTGGGGCAGTTTGGGACAACAGGGAACGAACAGGGCCAAAATGTCACTTTCACAGTCCCAAAGTGCCATTTTCACAGTAAAAAGGCCTGGTTCACTTTTGCTTAGCTTAGTCTGTAACTTGAAAACTATGTACCGTATGGCCCTATAAACTGTGTTGGGATGAAAGCTAGCCACTTTGAGCAATGTGGGAAGTGCTGGGGCAGTTTGGGACAACAGGGCCAAAATGTCACTTTCACAGTCCCAAAGTGCCATTTTCACAGTAAAAGGCCTGGTTCACTTTTGCTTAGCTTAGTCTGTAACTTGAAAACTATGTACCGTATGGCCCTATAAACTGTGTTGGGATGAAAGCTAGCCACTTTGAGCAATGTGGGAAGTGCTGGGGCAGTTTGGGACAACAGGGCCAAAATGTCACTTTCACAGTCCCAAAGTGCCGTTTTCACAGTAAAAAAAAAAAGATTCATTTTGCTTAGCTTTGTCTGTAACTTGAAAACTATGTACCGTATGGCCCTATAAACTGTGTTGGGATGAAAGCTAGCCACTTTGAGCAATGTGGGAAGTGCTGGGGCAGTTTGGGACAACAGGGCCAAAATGTCACTTTCACAGTCCCAAAGTGCCATTTTCACAGTAAAAAGGCCTGGTTCACTTTTGCTTAGCTTAGTCTGTAACTTGAAAACTATGTACCGTATGGCCCTATAAACTGTGTTGGGATGAAAGCTAGCCACTTTGAGCATTGTGGCAAGAGCTGGGGCAGTTTGGGACAACAGGGAACGAACAGGGCCAAAATGTCACTTTCACAGTCCCAAAGTGCCATTTTCACAGTAAAAAGGCCTGGTTCACTTTTGCTTAGCTTAGTCTGTAACTTGAAAACTATGTACCGTATGGCCCTATAAACTGTGTTGGGATGAAAGCTAGCCACTTTGAGCAATGTGGGAAGTGCTGGGGCAGTTTGGGACAACAGGGCCAAAATGTCACTTTCACAGTCCCAAAGTGCCATTTTCACAGTAAAAAGGCCTGGTTCACTTTTGCTTAGCTTAGTCTGTAACTTGAAAACTATGTACCGTATGGCCCTATAAACTGTGTTGGGATGAAAGCTAGCCACTTTGAGCAATGTGGGAAGTGCTGGGGCAGTTTGGGACAACAGGGCCAAAATGTCACTTTCACAGTCCCAAAGTGCCATTTTCACAGTAAAAAGGCCTGGTTCACTTTTGCTTAGCTTAGTCTGTAACTTGAAAACTATGTACCGTATGGCCCTATAAACTGTGTTGGGATGAAAGCTAGCCACTTTGAGCAATGTGGGAAGTGCTGGGGCAGTTTGGGACAACAGGGCCAAAATGTCACTTTCACAGTCCCAAAGTGCCATTTTCACAGTAAAAGGCCTGGTTCACTTTTGCTTAGCTTAGTCTGTAACTTGAAAACTATGTACCGTATGGCCCTATAAACTGTGTTGGGATGAAAGCTAGCCACTTTGAGCAATGTGGGAAGTGCTGGGGCAGTTTGGGACAACAGGGCCAAAATGTCACTTTCACAGTCCCAAAGTGCCGTTTTCACAGTAAAAAAAAAAAGATTCATTTTGCTTAGCTTTGTCTGTAACTTGAAAACTATGTACCGTATGGCCCTATAAACTGTGTTGGGATGAAAGCTAGCCACTTTGAGCAATGTGGGAAGTGCTGGGGCAGTTTGGGACAACAGGGCCAAAATGTCACTTTCACAGTCCCAAAGTGCCATTTTCACAGTAAAAAGGCCTGGTTCACTTTTGCTTAGCTTAGTCTGTAACTTGAAAACTATGTACCGTATGGCCCTATAAACTGTGTTGGGATGAAAGCTAGCCACTTTGAGCAATGTGGGAAGTGCTGGGGCAGTTTGGGACAACAGGGCCAAAATGTCACTTTCACAGTCCCAAAGTGCCATTTTCACAGTAAAAAGGCCTGGTTCACTTTTGCTTAGCTTAGTCTGTAACTTGAAAACTATGTACCGTATGGCCCTATAAACTGTGTTGGGATGAAAGCTAGCCACTTTGAGCATTGTGGCAAGAGCTGGGGCAGTTTGGGACAACAGGGAACGAACAGGGCCAAAATGTCACTTTCACAGTCCCAAAGTGCCATTTTCACAGTAAAAAGGCCTGGTTCACTTTTGCTTAGCTTAGTCTGTAACTTGAAAACTATGTACCGTATGGCCCTATAAACTGTGTTGGGATGAAAGCTAGCCACTTTGAGCAATGTGGGAAGTGCTGGGGCAGTTTGGGACAACAGGGCCAAAATGTCACTTTCACAGTCCCAAAGTGCCATTTTCACAGTAAAAAGGCCTGGTTCACTTTTGCTTAGCTTAGTCTGTAACTTGAAAACTATGTACCGTATGGCCCTATAAACTGTGTTGGGATGAAAGCTAGCCACTTTGAGCATTGTGGCAAGAGCTGGGGCAGTTTGGGACAACAGGGAACGAACAGGGCCAAAATGTCACTTTCACATTTCCAAAGTGCCATTTTCACAGTAAAAAAAAAGAGATTCATTTTGCTTAGCTTTGTCTGTAACTTGAAAACTATGTACCGTATGGCCCTATAAACTGTGTTGGGATGAAAGCTAGCCACTTTGAGCATTGTGGCAAGAGCTGGGGCAGTTTGGGACAACAGGGAACGAACAGGGCCAAAATGTCACTTTCACAGTCCCAAAGTGCCATTTTCACAGTAAAAAGGCCTGGTTCACTTTTGCTTAGCTTAGTCTGTAACTTGAAAACTATGTACCGTATGGCCCTATAAACTGTGTTGGGATGAAAGCTAGCCACTTTGAGCAATGTGGGAAGTGCTGGGGCAGTTTGGGACAACAGGGCCAAAATGTCACTTTCACAGTCCCAAAGTGCCATTTTCACAGTAAAAAGGCCTGGTTCACTTTTGCTTAGCTTAGTCTGTAACTTGAAAACTATGTACCGTATGGCCCTATAAACTGTGTTGGGATGAAAGCTAGCCACTTTGAGCATTGTGGCAAGAGCTGGGGCAGTTTGGGACAACAGGGAACGAACAGGGCCAAAATGTCACTTTCACATTTCCAAAGTGCCATTTTCACAGTAAAAAAAAAGAGATTCATTTTGCTTAGCTTTGTCTGTAACTTGAAAACTATGTACCGTATGGCCCTATAAACTGTGTTGGGATGAAAGCTAGCCACTTTGAGCAATGTGGGAAGTGCTGGGGCAGTTTGGGACAACAGGGCCAAAATGTCACTTTCACAGTCCCAAAGTGCCATTTTCACAGTAAAAAGGCCTGGTTCACTTTTGCTTAGCTTAGTCTGTAACTTGAAAACTATGTACCGTATGGCCCTATAAACTGTGTTGGGATGAAAGCTAGCCACTTTGAGCAATGTGGGAAGTGCTGGGGCAGTTTGGGACAACAGGGCCAAAATGTCACTTTCACAGTCCCAAAGTGCCATTTTCACAGTTCTTCTTCTTCTTCGTGTCTGGCCATCTTCTATATCACGTCTTTCCAGTGGTTGGCGCAGGCGAGTGCAGCAGCATTTGGCCCGGCCAGGTCATCTCCAGTACATTGTGGAGCAGAGATACACATCATGATGTGATCCATTGTTTGTGGTTCGCCACACACGCATGCATCAGAAAAAATGATATTCCATTTTTTCATGGATGCCTTGCAGCGTCCTTCGCCGACCCGCAGACGGTTCAGGGCCTTCCAGACGGCCCAAGGTTGGTCATGGCCAGTCGCGAGACGTTCCTCTGGGGTGATGCCTCTCTCTGTCCACTGGGCTGTCCGGCTACCCATGCTGTTCCACTGGTTGTGCCACTCCGTGGTCCTGGCGACAGATGGTGTGGTCTCCAGTTCTGCAGTGGTATCCAGGAAGCTGCTTCTGGACCTGAGCCGTTTTTGGGGGGCAGAGTGTTCGTGCAGTGAGTGCCGGTTGTCATGGGCCTGCTTTGTGCGCTCGGCTTTGGCGGTGACTGCTCTGCGGATGTCAGGGGGGGCAATTCCAGAGAGGGCGTAGAGGCAGGGTGTGGGGGTTGTTTTGATGCACCCAGTCATTATCCTGCAGGTCTCGTTGAGGATGGGGTCTAGTTTGTGTGCGTGACTTGATTTATACCATGCAGGGCAGGCATATTCAGCAGTGGAAAAGCACAGGGCTAGTGCCGTTGTGCGCAGCGTGGTTGGGTGAGCTCCCCACTTTGAGTTGGTTAATTGGCGCAGGAGGTTGTTCCTGGTGGACACCTTGGCTCTCGTCTTCTGGATGTGCTCTTTGTAGCTGAGGGTACGGTCTAAAGTCACTCCCAGGTAGACTGGGTGCTGGTGGTTCTCAAGCCTTATTCCGTCCCAGGTTACGTTGAGCTCCCGTTTGGCCTCCTTGTTTTTAAGGTGGAAGCTGCAGATTTGTGTCTTCCCGGGGTTTGGACGCAGGTGGTTTTCCAGATAGTACGTGGACATATCTGTCAGTCCTTGTTCCAGGGTTGACTCCACTTCTGGGAAGGTATGCTGCTGCGTTGTCATCGCTAGGTCGTCTGCGTAGATGAACCTGCTGCATCCTTCTGGTAGGGGCTGGTCGTTGGTGTAGATGTTGAAGAGGAGAGGTGCCAGGACACTGCCCTGTGGCAGCCCGTTGTTCTGGTGGAACCATCTGCTTTCTTTATTGTTGAGCATGACATAGAACATCCGGTTGCTCAGGAGACATCTGACTGTGTTGCACAGTTTGGCATCCGCTGTGATGTCGAAAAGTTTTTTAATCAGCAGCCTGTGTTGGACGGTGTCATAAGCTGCCGAAAGATCGACAAAGGCAACGCCTGTTATCAGCTTCTTCTGGTAGCCGTCCTCGATGTGCTGGGTGAGGTTTAGCAGTTGGCCTGTGCAGGATTTTCCCGGTCTAAATCCGGCTTGATCTCGGATTAGCTCAGCGTCTATCTGGGGGGATAGTCGACTGAGGAGTAGTCTCTCGAAAAGCTTGTAGGTGGTGCATAGCAGGGAGATGGGCCGGTAGCTTTTGGGGAGGTTGGGGTCTTTCCCGGGTTTTAGGAGAGCAATGATGATGGCTTTCCTCCAGATCGTTGGTATGTGCTGGGTTTGTAGGCAGATGTTGAACATGTCCAAGAGCCATTGTTTGGCGACTGGGCCTAGGTGGGTTATCATTTTTTTTCACAGTAAAAAGGCCTGGTTCACTTTTGCTTAGCTTAGTCTGTAACTTGAAAACTATGTACCGTATGGCCCTATAAACTGTGTTGGGATGAAAGCTAGCCACTTTGAGCAATGTGGGAAGTGCTGGGGCAGTTTGGGACAACAGGGCCAAAATGTCACTTTCACAGTCCCAAAGTGCCGTTTTCACAGTAAAAAAAAAAAGATTCATTTTGCTTAGCTTTGTCTGTAACTTGAAAACTATGTACCGTATGGCCCTATAAACTGTGTTGGGATGAAAGCTAGCCACTTTGAGCAATGTGGGAAGTGCTGGGGCAGTTTGGGACAACAGGGCCAAAATGTCACTTTCACAGTCCCAAAGTGCCATTTTCACAGTAAAAAGGCCTGGTTCACTTTTGCTTAGCTTAGTCTGTAACTTGAAAACTATGTACCGTATGGCCCTATAAACTGTGTTGGGATGAAAGCTAGCCACTTTGAGCAATGTGGGAAGTGCTGGGGCAGTTTGGGACAACAGGGCCAAAATGTCACTTTCACAGTCCCAAAGTGCCATTTTCACAGTAAAAAGGCCTGGTTCACTTTTGCTTAGCTTAGTCTGTAACTTGAAAACTATGTACCGTATGGCCCTATAAACTGTGTTGGGATGAAAGCTAGCCACTTTGAGCAATGTGGGAAGTGCTGGGGCAGTTTGGGACAACAGGGCCAAAATGTCACTTTCACAGTCCCAAAGTGCCATTTTCACAGTAAAAAGGCCTGGTTCACTTTTGCTTAGCTTAGTCTGTAACTTGAAAACTATGTACCGTATGGCCCTATAAACTGTGTTGGGATGAAAGCTAGCCACTTTGAGCATTGTGGCAAGAGCTGGGGCAGTTTGGGACAACAGGGAACGAACAGGGCCAAAATGTCACTTTCACATTTCCAAAGTGCCATTTTCACAGTAAAAAAAAAGAGATTCATTTTGCTTAGCTTTGTCTGTAACTTGAAAACTATGTACCGTATGGCCCTATAAACTGTGTTGGGATGAAAGCTAGCCACTTTGAGCAATGTGGGAAGTGCTGGGGCAGTTTGGGACAACAGGGCCAAAATGTCACTTTCACAGTCCCAAAGTGCCATTTTCACAGTAAAAAGGCCTGGTTCACTTTTGCTTAGCTTAGTCTGTAACTTGAAAACTATGTACCGTATGGCCCTATAAACTGTGTTGGGATGAAAGCTAGCCACTTTGAGCAATGTGGGAAGTGCTGGGGCAGTTTGGGACAACAGGGCCAAAATGTCACTTTCACAGTCCCAAAGTGCCATTTTCACAGTAAAAAGGCCTGGTTCACTTTTGCTTAGCTTAGTCTGTAACTTGAAAACTATGTACCGTATGGCCCTATAAACTGTGTTGGGATGAAAGCTAGCCACTTTGAGCAATGTGGGAAGTGCTGGGGCAGTTTGGGACAACAGGGCCAAAATGTCACTTTCACAGTCCCAAAGTGCCATTTTCACAGTAAAAAGGCCTGGTTCACTTTTGCTTAGCTTAGTCTGTAACTTGAAAACTATGTACCGTATGGCCCTATAAACTGTGTTGGGATGAAAGCTAGCCACTTTGAGCATTGTGGCAAGAGCTGGGGCAGTTTGGGACAACAGGGAACGAACAGGGCCAAAATGTCACTTTCACATTTCCAAAGTGCCATTTTCACAGTAAAAAAAAAGAGATTCATTTTGCTTAGCTTTGTCTGTAACTTGAAAACTATGTACCGTATGGCCCTATAAACTGTGTTGGGATGAAAGCTAGCCACTTTGAGCAATGTGGGAAGTGCTGGGGCAGTTTGGGACAACAGGGCCAAAATGTCACTTTCACAGTCCCAAAGTGCCATTTTCACAGTAAAAAGGCCTGGTTCACTTTTGCTTAGCTTAGTCTGTAACTTGAAAACTATGTACCGTATGGCCCTATAAACTGTGTTGGGATGAAAGCTAGCCACTTTGAGCAATGTGGGAAGTGCTGGGGCAGTTTGGGACAACAGGGCCAAAATGTCACTTTCACAGTCCCAAAGTGCCATTTTCACAGTAAAAAGGCCTGGTTCACTTTTGCTTAGCTTAGTCTGTAACTTGAAAACTATGTACCGTATGGCCCTATAAACTGTGTTGGGATGAAAGCTAGCCACTTTGAGCAATGTGGGAAGTGCTGGGGCAGTTTGGGACAACAGGGCCAAAATGTCACTTTCACAGTCCCAAAGTGCCATTTTCACAGTAAAAGGCCTGGTTCACTTTTGCTTAGCTTAGTCTGTAACTTGAAAACTATGTACCGTATGGCCCTATAAACTGTGTTGGGATGAAAGCTAGCCACTTTGAGCAATGTGGGAAGTGCTGGGGCAGTTTGGGACAACAGGGCCAAAATGTCACTTTCACAGTCCCAAAGTGCCGTTTTCACAGTAAAAAAAAAAAGATTCATTTTGCTTAGCTTTGTCTGTAACTTGAAAACGATGTACCGTATGGCCCTATAAACTGTGTTGGGATGAAAGCTAGCCACTTTGAGCATTGTGGCAAGAGCTGGGGCAGTTTGGGACAACAGGGAACGAACAGGGCCAAAATGTCACTTTCACATTTCCAAAGTGCCATTTTCACAGTAAAAAAAAAGAGATTCATTTTGCTTAGCTTTGTCTGTAACTTGAAAACTATGTACCGTATGGCCCTATAAACTGTGTTGGGATGAAAGCTAGCCACTTTGAGCAATGTGGGAAGTGCTGGGGCAGTTTGGGACAACAGGGCCAAAATGTCACTTTCACAGTCCCAAAGTGCCATTTTCACAGTAAAAAGGCCTGGTTCACTTTTGCTTAGCTTAGTCTGTAACTTGAAAACTATGTACCGTATGGCCCTATAAACTGTGTTGGGATGAAAGCTAGCCACTTTGAGCAATGTGGGAAGTGCTGGGGCAGTTTGGGACAACAGGGCCAAAATGTCACTTTCACAGTCCCAAAGTGCCATTTTCACAGTAAAAAGGCCTGGTTCACTTTTGCTTAGCTTAGTCTGTAACTTGAAAACTATGTACCGTATGGCCCTATAAACTGTGTTGGGATGAAAGCTAGCCACTTTGAGCAATGTGGGAAGTGCTGGGGCAGTTTGGGACAACAGGGCCAAAATGTCACTTTCACAGTCCCAAAGTGCCGTTTTCACAGTAAAAAAAAAAAGATTCATTTTGCTTAGCTTTGTCTGTAACTTGAAAACTATGTACCGTATGGCCCTATAAACTGTGTTGGGATGAAAGCTAGCCACTTTGAGCAATGTGGGAAGTGCTGGGGCAGTTTGGGACAACAGGGCCAAAATGTCACTTTCACAGTCCCAAAGTGCCATTTTCACAGTAAAAAGGCCTGGTTCACTTTTGCTTAGCTTAGTCTGTAACTTGAAAACTATGTACCGTATGGCCCTATAAACTGTGTTGGGATGAAAGCTAGCCACTTTGAGCATTGTGGCAAAAGCTGGGGCAGTTTGGGACAACAGGGAACGAACAGGGCCAAAATGTCACTTTCACAGTCCCAAAGTGCCATTTTCACAGTAAAAAGGCCTGGTTCACTTTTGCTTAGCTTAGTCTGTAACTTGAAAACTATGTACCGTATGGCCCTATAAACTGTGTTGGGATGAAAGCTAGCCACTTTGAGCAATGTGGGAAGTGCTGGGGCAGTTTGGGACAACAGGGCCAAAATGTCACTTTCACAGTCCCAAAGTGCCATTTTCACAGTAAAAGGCCTGGTTCACTTTTGCTTAGCTTAGTCTGTAACTTGAAAACTATGTACCGTATGGCCCTATAAACTGTGTTGGGATGAAAGCTAGCCACTTTGAGCAATGTGGGAAGTGCTGGGGCAGTTTGGGACAACAGGGCCAAAATGTCACTTTCACAGTCCCAAAGTGCCGTTTTCACAGTAAAAAAAAAAAGATTCATTTTGCTTAGCTTTGTCTGTAACTTGAAAACTATGTACCGTATGGCCCTATAAACTGTGTTGGGATGAAAGCTAGCCACTTTGAGCAATGTGGGAAGTGCTGGGGCAGTTTGGGACAACAGGGCCAAAATGTCACTTTCACAGTCCCAAAGTGCCATTTTCACAGTAAAAAGGCCTGGTTCACTTTTGCTTAGCTTAGTCTGTAACTTGAAAACTATGTACCGTATGGCCCTATAAACTGTGTTGGGATGAAAGCTAGCCACTTTGAGCATTGTGGCAAGAGCTGGGGCAGTTTGGGACAACAGGGAACGAACAGGGCCAAAATGTCACTTTCACAGTCCCAAAGTGCCATTTTCACAGTAAAAAGGCCTGGTTCACTTTTGCTTAGCTTAGTCTGTAACTTGAAAACTATGTACCGTATGGCCCTATAAACTGTGTTGGGATGAAAGCTAGCCACTTTGAGCAATGTGGGAAGTGCTGGGGCAGTTTGGGACAACAGGGCCAAAATGTCACTTTCACAGTCCCAAAGTGCCATTTTCACAGTAAAAAGGCCTGGTTCACTTTTGCTTAGCTTAGTCTGTAACTTGAAAACTATGTACCGTATGGCCCTATAAACTGTGTTGGGATGAAAGCTAGCCACTTTGAGCAATGTGGGAAGTGCTGGGGCAGTTTGGGACAACAGGGCCAAAATGTCACTTTCACAGTCCCAAAGTGCCATTTTCACAGTAAAAAGGCCTGGTTCACTTTTGCTTAGCTTAGTCTGTAACTTGAAAACTATGTACCGTATGGCCCTATAAACTGTGTTGGGATGAAAGCTAGCCACTTTGAGCAATGTGGGAAGTGCTGGGGCAGTTTGGGACAACAGGGCCAAAATGTCACTTTCACAGTCCCAAAGTGCCGTTTTCACAGTAAAAAAAAAAAGATTCATTTTGCTTAGCTTTGTCTGTAACTTGAAAACTATGTACCGTATGGCCCTATAAACTGTGTTGGGATGAAAGCTAGCCACTTTGAGCAATGTGGGAAGTGCTGGGGCAGTTTGGGACAACAGGGCCAAAATGTCACTTTCACAGTCCCAAAGTGCCATTTTCACAGTAAAAAGGCCTGGTTCACTTTTGCTTAGCTTAGTCTGTAACTTGAAAACTATGTACCGTATGGCCCTATAAACTGTGTTGGGATGAAAGCTAGCCACTTTGAGCATTGTGGCAAAAGCTGGGGCAGTTTGGGACAACAGGGAACGAACAGGGCCAAAATGTCACTTTCACAGTCCCAAAGTGCCATTTTCACAGTAAAAAGGCCTGGTTCACTTTTGCTTAGCTTAGTCTGTAACTTGAAAACTATGTACCGTATGGCCCTATAAACTGTGTTGGGATGAAAGCTAGCCACTTTGAGCAATGTGGGAAGTGCTGGGGCAGTTTGGGACAACAGGGCCAAAATGTCACTTTCACAGTCCCAAAGTGCCATTTTCACAGTAAAAGGCCTGGTTCACTTTTGCTTAGCTTAGTCTGTAACTTGAAAACTATGTACCGTAAGGCCCTATAAACTGTGTTGGGATGAAAGCTAGCCACTTTGAGCAATGTGGGAAGTGCTGGGGCAGTTTGGGACAACAGGGCCAAAATGTCACTTTCACAGTCCCAAAGTGCCGTTTTCACAGTAAAAAAAAAAAGATTCATTTTGCTTAGCTTTGTCTGTAACTTGAAAACTATGTACCGTATGGCCCTATAAACTGTGTTGGGATGAAAGCTAGCCACTTTGAGCAATGTGGGAAGTGCTGGGGCAGTTTGGGACAACAGGGCCAAAATGTCACTTTCACAGTCCCAAAGTGCCATTTTCACAGTAAAAAGGCCTGGTTCACTTTTGCTTAGCTTAGTCTGTAACTTGAAAACTATGTACCGTATGGCCCTATAAACTGTGTTGGGATGAAAGCTAGCCACTTTGAGCATTGTGGCAAAAGCTGGGGCAGTTTGGGACAACAGGGAACGAACAGGGCCAAAATGTCACTTTCACAGTCCCAAAGTGCCATTTTCACAGTAAAAAGGCCTGGTTCACTTTTGCTTAGCTTAGTCTGTAACTTGAAAACTATGTACCGTATGGCCCTATAAACTGTGTTGGGATGAAAGCTAGCCACTTTGAGCAATGTGGGAAGTGCTGGGGCAGTTTGGGACAACAGGGCCAAAATGTCACTTTCACAGTCCCAAAGTGCCATTTTCACAGTAAAAGGCCTGGTTCACTTTTGCTTAGCTTAGTCTGTAACTTGAAAACTATGTACCGTATGGCCCTATAAACTGTGTTGGGATGAAAGCTAGCCACTTTGAGCAATGTGGGAAGTGCTGGGGCAGTTTGGGACAACAGGGCCAAAATGTCACTTTCACAGTCCCAAAGTGCCGTTTTCACAGTAAAAAAAAAAAGATTCATTTTGCTTAGCTTTGTCTGTAACTTGAAAACTATGTACCGTATGGCCCTATAAACTGTGTTGGGATGAAAGCTAGCCACTTTGAGCAATGTGGGAAGTGCTGGGGCAGTTTGGGACAACAGGGCCAAAATGTCACTTTCACAGTCCCAAAGTGCCATTTTCACAGTAAAAAGGCCTGGTTCACTTTTGCTTAGCTTAGTCTGTAACTTGAAAACTATGTACCGTATGGCCCTATAAACTGTGTTGGGATGAAAGCTAGCCACTTTGAGCATTGTGGCAAGAGCTGGGGCAGTTTGGGACAACAGGGAACGAACAGGGCCAAAATGTCACTTTCACAGTCCCAAAGTGCCATTTTCACAGTAAAAAGGCCTGGTTCACTTTTGCTTAGCTTAGTCTGTAACTTGAAAACTATGTACCGTATGGCCCTATAAACTGTGTTGGGATGAAAGCTAGCCACTTTGAGCAATGTGGGAAGTGCTGGGGCAGTTTGGGACAACAGGGCCAAAATGTCACTTTCACAGTCCCAAAGTGCCATTTTCACAGTAAAAAGGCCTGGTTCACTTTTGCTTAGCTTAGTCTGTAACTTGAAAACTATGTACCGTATGGCCCTATAAACTGTGTTGGGATGAAAGCTAGCCACTTTGAGCAATGTGGGAAGTGCTGGGGCAGTTTGGGACAACAGGGCCAAAATGTCACTTTCACAGTCCCAAAGTGCCATTTTCACAGTAAAAAGGCCTGGTTCACTTTTGCTTAGCTTAGTCTGTAACTTGAAAACTATGTACCGTATGGCCCTATAAACTGTGTTGGGATGAAAGCTAGCCACTTTGAGCAATGTGGGAAGTGCTGGGGCAGTTTGGGACAACAGGGCCAAAATGTCACTTTCACAGTCCCAAAGTGCCATTTTCACAGTAAAAGGCCTGGTTCACTTTTGCTTAGCTTAGTCTGTAACTTGAAAACTATGTACCGTATGGCCCTATAAACTGTGTTGGGATGAAAGCTAGCCACTTTGAGCAATGTGGGAAGTGCTGGGGCAGTTTGGGACAACAGGGCCAAAATGTCACTTTCACAGTCCCAAAGTGCCGTTTTCACAGTAAAAAAAAAAAGATTCATTTTGCTTAGCTTTGTCTGTAACTTGAAAACTATGTACCGTATGGCCCTATAAACTGTGTTGGGATGAAAGCTAGCCACTTTGAGCAATGTGGGAAGTGCTGGGGCAGTTTGGGACAACAGGGCCAAAATGTCACTTTCACAGTCCCAAAGTGCCATTTTCACAGTAAAAAGGCCTGGTTCACTTTTGCTTAGCTTAGTCTGTAACTTGAAAACTATGTACCGTATGGCCCTATAAACTGTGTTGGGATGAAAGCTAGCCACTTTGAGCAATGTGGGAAGTGCTGGGGCAGTTTGGGACAACAGGGCCAAAATGTCACTTTCACAGTCCCAAAGTGCCATTTTCACAGTAAAAAGGCCTGGTTCACTTTAGCTTAGCTTAGTCTGTAACTTGAAAACTATGTACCGTATGGCCCTATAAACTGTGTTGGGATGAAAGCTAGCCACTTTGAGCATTGTGGCAAGAGCTGGGGCAGTTTGGGACAACAGGGAACGAACAGGGCCAAAATGTCACTTTCACAGTCCCAAAGTGCCATTTTCACAGTAAAAAGGCCTGGTTCACTTTTGCTTAGCTTAGTCTGTAACTTGAAAACTATGTACCGTATGGCCCTATAAACTGTGTTGGGATGAAAGCTAGCCACTTTGAGCAATGTGGGAAGTGCTGGGGCAGTTTGGGACAACAGGGCCAAAATGTCACTTTCACAGTCCCAAAGTGCCATTTTCACAGTAAAAAGGCCTGGTTCACTTTTGCTTAGCTTAGTCTGTAACTTGAAAACTATGTACCGTATGGCCCTATAAACTGTGTTGGGATGAAAGCTAGCCACTTTGAGCATTGTGGCAAGAGCTGGGGCAGTTTGGGACAACATTGAACGAACAGGGCCAAAATGTAACTTTCACATTTCCAAAGTGCCATTTTCACAGTAAAAAAAAAGAGATTAATTTTGCTTAGCTTTGTCTGTAACTTGAAAACTATGTACCGTATGGCCCTATAAACTGTGTTGGGATGAAAGCTAGCCACTTTGAGCATTGTGGCAAGAGCTGGGGCAGTTTGGGACAACAGGGAACGAACAGGGCCAAAATGTCACTTTCACAGTCCCAAAGTGCCATTTTCACAGTAAAAAGGCCTGGTTCACTTTTGCTTAGCTTAGTCTGTAACTTGAAAACTATGTACCGTATGGCCCTATAAACTGTGTTGGGATGAAAGCTAGCCACTTTGAGCAATGTGGGAAGTGCTGGGGCAGTTTGGGACAACAGGGCCAAAATGTCACTTTCACAGTCCCAAAGTGCCATTTTCACAGTAAAAAGGCCTGGTTCACTTTTGCTTAGCTTAGTCTGTAACTTGAAAACTATGTACCGTATGGCCCTATAAACTGTGTTGGGATGAAAGCTAGCCACTTTGAGCATTGTGGCAAGAGCTGGGGCAGTTTGGGACAACAGGGAACGAACAGGGCCAAAATGTCACTTTCACATTTCCAAAGTGCCATTTTCACAGTAAAAAAAAAGAGATTCATTTTGCTTAGCTTTGTCTGTAACTTGAAAACTATGTACCGTATGGCCCTATAAACTGTGTTGGGATGAAAGCTAGCCACTTTGAGCAATGTGGGAAGTGCTGGGGCAGTTTGGGACAACAGGGCCAAAATGTCACTTTCACAGTCCCAAAGTGCCATTTTCACAGTAAAAAGGCCTGGTTCACTTTTGCTTAGCTTAGTCTGTAACTTGAAAACTATGTACCGTATGGCCCTATAAACTGTGTTGGGATGAAAGCTAGCCACTTTGAGCAATGTGGGAAGTGCTGGGGCAGTTTGGGACAACAGGGCCAAAATGTCACTTTCACAGTCCCAAAGTGCCATTTTCACAGTAAAAAGGCCTGGTTCACTTTTGCTTAGCTTAGTCTGTAACTTGAAAACTATGTACCGTATGGCCCTATAAACTGTGTTGGGATGAAAGCTAGCCACTTTGAGCAATGTGGGAAGTGCTGGGGCAGTTTGGGACAACAGGGCCAAAACCCTAACCCTAACCCTAACCCTTTCACAGTCCCAAAGTGCCATTTTCACAGTAAAAAAAAAAAGATTCATTTTGCTTAGCTTAGTCTGTAACTTGAAAACTATGTACCGTATGGCCCTATAAACTGTGTTGGGATGAAAGCTAGCCACTTTGAGCAATGTGGGAAGTGCTGGGGCAGTTTGGGACAACAGGGCCAAAATGTCACTTTCACAGTCCCAAAGTGCCATTTTCACAGTAAAAAGGCCTGGTTCACTTTTGCTTAGCTTAGTCTGTAACTTGAAAACTATGTACCGTATGGCCCTATAAACTGTGTTGGGATGAAAGCTAGCCACTTTGAGCAATGTGGGAAGTGCTGGGGCAGTTTGGGACAACAGGGCCAAAACCCTAACCCTAACCCTAACCCTTTCACAGTCCCAAAGTGCCATTTTCACAGTAAAAAAAAAAAGATTCATTTTGCTTAGCTTAGTCTGTAACTTGAAAACTATGTACCGTATGGCCCTATAAACTGTGTTGGGATGAAAGCTAGCCACTTTGAGCAATGTGGGAAGTGCTGGGGCAGTTTGGGACAACAGGGCCAAAACCCTAACCCTAACCCCAACCCTTTCACAGTCCCAAAGTGCCATTTTCACAGTAAAAAAAAAAAGATTCATTTTGCTTAGCTTAGTCTGTAACTTGAAAACTATGTACCGTATGGCCCTATAAACTGTGTTGGGATGAAAGCTAGCCACTTTGAGCAATGTGGGAAGTGCTGGGGCAGTTTGGGACAACAGGGCCAAAATGTCACTTTCACAGTCCCAAAGTGCCATTTTCACAGTAAAAAGGCCTGGTTCACTTTTGCTTAGCTTAGTCTGTAACTTGAAAACTATGTACCGTATGGCCCTATAAACTGTGTTGGGATGAAAGCTAGCCACTTTGAGCAATGTGGGAAGTGCTGGGGCAGTTTGGGACAACAGGGCCAAAATGTCACTTTCACAGTCCCAAAGTGCCATTTTCACAGTAAAAAGGCCTGGTTCACTTTTGCTTAGCTTAGTCTGTAACTTGAAAACTATGTACCGTATGGCCCTATAAACTGTGTTGGGATGAAAGCTAGCCACTTTGAGCATTGTGGCAAGAGCTGGGGCAGTTTGGGACAACAGGGAACGAACAGGGCCAAAATGTCACTTTCACATTTCCAAAGTGCCATTTTCACAGTAAAAAAAAAGAGATTAATTTTGCTTAGCTTTGTCTGTAACTTGAAAACTATGTACCGTATGGCCCTATAAACTGTGTTGGGATGAAAGCTAGCCACTTTGAGCATTGTGGCAAGAGCTGGGGCAGTTTGGGACAACAGGGAACGAACAGGGCCAAAATGTCACTTTCACAGTCCCAAAGTGCCATTTTCACAGTAAAAAGGCCTGGTTCACTTTTGCTTAGCTTAGTCTGTAACTTGAAAACTATGTACCGTATGGCCCTATAAACTGTGTTGGGATGAAAGCTAGCCACTTTGAGCAATGTGGGAAGTGCTGGGGCAGTTTGGGACAACAGGGCCAAAATGTCACTTTCACAGTCCCAAAGTGCCATTTTCACAGTAAAAAGGCCTGGTTCACTTTTGCTTAGCTTAGTCTGTAACTTGAAAACTATGTACCGTATGGCCCTATAAACTGTGTTGGGATGAAAGCTAGCCACTTTGAGCAATGTGGGAAGTGCTGGGGCAGTTTGGGACAACAGGGCCAAAATGTCACTTTCACAGTCCCAAAGTGCCATTTTCACAGTAAAAAGGCCTGGTTCACTTTTGCTTAGCTTAGTCTGTAACTTGAAAACTATGTACCGTATGGCCCTATAAACTGTGTTGGGATGAAAGCTAGCCACTTTGAGCAATGTGGGAAGTGCTGGGGCAGTTTGGGACAACAGGGCCAAAACCCTAACCCTAACCCTAACCCTTTCACAGTCCCAAAGTGCCATTTTCACAGTAAAAAAAAAAAGATTCATTTTGCTTAGCTTAGTCTGTAACTTGAAAACTATGTACCGTATGGCCCTATAAACTGTGTTGGGATGAAAGCTAGCCACTTTGAGCAATGTGGGAAGTGCTGGGGCAGTTTGGGACAACAGGGCCAAAATGTCTCTTTCACAGTCCCAAAGTGCCATTTTCACAGTAAAAAGGCCTGGTTCACTTTTGCTTAGCTTAGTCTGTAACTTGAAAACTATGTACCGTATGGCCCTATAAACTGTGTTGGGATGAAAGCTAGCCACTTTGAGCAATGTGGGAAGTGCTGGGGCAGTTTGGGACAACAGGGCCAAAACCCTAACCCTAACCCTAACCCTTTCACAGTCCCAAAGTGCCATTTTCACAGTAAAAAAAAAAAGATTCATTTTGCTTAGCTTAGTCTGTAACTTGAAAACTATGTACCGTATGGCCCTATAAACTGTGTTGGGATGAAAGCTAGCCACTTTGAGCAATGTGGGAAGTGCTGGGGCAGTTTGGGACAACAGGGCCAAAATGTCACTTTCACAGTCCCAAAGTGCCATTTTCACAGTAAAAAGGCCTGGTTCACTTTTGCTTAGCTTAGTCTGTAACTTGAAAACTATGTACCGTATGGCCCTATAAACTGTGTTGGGATGAAAGCTAGCCACTTTGAGCAATGTGGGAAGTGCTGGGGCAGTTTGGGACAACAGGGCCAAAATGTCACTTTCACAGTCCCAAAGTGCCGTTTTCACAGTAAAAAGGCCTGGTTCACTTTTGCTTAGCTTAGTCTGTAACTTGAAAACTATGTACCGTATGGCCCTATAAACAGTGTTGGGATGAAAGCTAGCCACTTTGAGCAATGTGGGAAGTGCTGGGGCAGTTTGGGACAACAGGGCCAAAACCCTAACCCTAACCCTAACCCTTTCACAGTCCCAAAGTGCCATTTTCACAGTAAAAAAAAAAAGATTCATTTTGCTTAGCTTAGTCTGTAACTTGAAAACTATGTACCGTATGGCCCTATAAACTGTGTTGGGATGAAAGCTAGCCACTTTGAGCAATGTGGGAAGTGCTGGGGCAGTTTGGGACAACAGGGCCAAAATGTCACTTTCACAGTCCCAAAGTGCCATTTTCACAGTAAAAAGGCCTGGTTCACTTTTGCTTAGCTTAGTCTGTAACTTGAAAACTATGTACCGTATGGCCCTATAAACTGTGTTGGGATGAAAGCTAGCCACTTTGAGCAATGTGGGAAGTGCTGGGGCAGTTTGGGACAACAAGGCCAAAATGTCACTTTCACAGTCCCAAAGTGCCATTTTCACAGTAAAAAAAAAAAGATTCATTTTGCTTAGCTTAGTCTGTAACTTGAAAACTATGTACCGTATGGCCCTATAAACTGTGTTGGGATGAAAGCTAGCCACTTTGAGCAATGTGGAAAGTGCTGGGGCAGTTTGGGACAACAGGGCCAAAATGTCACTTTCACAGTCCCAAAGTGCCATTTTCACAGTAAAAAGGCCTGGTTCACTTTTGCTTAGCTTAGTCTGTAACTTGAAAACTATGTACCGTATGGCCCTATAAACTGTGTTGGGATGAAAGCTAGCCACTTTGAGCAATGTGGGAAGTGCTGGGGCAGTTTGGGACAACAGGGCCAAAATGTCACTTTCACAGTCCCAAAGTGCCATTTTCACAGTAAAAAGGCCTGGTTCACTTTTGCTTAGCTTAGTCTGTAACTTGAAAACTATGTACCGTATGGCCCTATAAACTGTGTTGGGATGAAAGCTAGCCACTTTGAGCAATGTGGGAAGTGCTGGGGCAGTTTGGGACAACAGGGCCAAAATGTCACTTTCACAGTCCCAAAGTGCCATTTTCACAGTAAAAAGGCCTGGTTCACTTTTGCTTAGCTTAGTCTGTAACTTGAAAACTATGTTCCGTATGGCCCTATAAACTGTGTTGGGATGAAAGCTAGCCACTTTGAGCAATGTGGGAAGTGCTGGGGCAGTTTGGGACAACAGGGCCAAAATGTCACTTTCACAGTCCCAAAGTGCCATTTTCACAGTAAAAAGGCCTGGTTCACTTTTGCTTAGCTTAGTCTGTAACTTGAAAACTATGTACCGTATGGCCCTATAAACTGTGTTGGGATGAAAGCTAGCCACTTTGAGCAATGTGGGAAGTGCTGGGGCAGTTTGGGACAACAGGGCCAAAATGTCACTTTCACAGTCCCAAAGTGCCATTTTCACAGTAAAAAAAAAAAGATTCATTTTGCTTAGCTTAGTCTGTAACTTGAAAACTATGTACCGTATGGCCCTATAAACTGTGTTGGGATGAAAGCTAGCCACTTTGAGCAATGTGCGAAGTGCTGGGGCAGTTTGGGACAACAGGGCCAAAATGTCACTTTCACAGTCCCAAAGTGCCGTTTTCACAGTAAAAAGGCCTGGTTCACTTTTGCTTAGCTTAGTCTGTAACTTGAAAACTATGTACCGTATGGCCCTATAAACTGTGTTGGGATGAAAGCTAGCCACTTTGAGCAATGTGGGAAGTGCTGGGGCAGTTTGGGACAACAGGGCCAAAATGTCACTTTCACAGTCCCAAAGTGCCATTTTCACAGTAAAAAAAAAAAGATTCATTTTGCTTAGCTTAGTCTGTAACTTGAAAACTATGTACCGTATGGCCCTATAAACTGTGTTGGGATGAAAGCTAGCCACTTTGAGCAATGTGCGAAGTGCTGGGGCAGTTTGGGACAACAGGGCCAAAATGTCACTTTCACAGTCCCAAAGTGCCGTTTTCACAGTAAAAAGGCCTGGTTCACTTTTGCTTAGCTTAGTCTGTAACTTGAAAACTATGTACCGTATGGCCCTATAAACTGTGTTGGGATGAAAGCTAGCCACTTTGAGCAATGTGGGAAGTGCTGGGGCAGTTTGGGACAACAGGGCCAAAATGTCACTTTCACAGTCCCAAAGTGCCATTTTCACAGTAAAAAGGCCTGGTTCACTTTTGCTTAGCTTAGTCTGTAACTTGAAAACTATGTACCGTATGGCCCTATAAACTGTGTTGGGATGAAAGCTAGCCACTTTGAGCAATGTGGGAAGTGCTGGGGCAGTTTGGGACAACAGGGCCAAAATGTCACTTTCACAGTCCCAAAGTGCCGTTTTCACAGTAAAAAGGCCTGGTTCACTTTTGCTTAGCTTAGTCTGTAACTTGAAAACTATGTACCGTATGGCCCTATAAACTGTGTTGGGATGAAAGCTAGCCACTTTGAGCAATGTGGGAAGTGCTGGGGCAGTTTGGGACAACAGGGCCAAAACCCTAACCCTAACCCTAACCCTTTCACAGTCCCAAAGTGCCATTTTCACAGTAAAAAAAAAAAGATTCATTTTGCTTAGCTTAGTCTGTAACTTGAAAACTATGTACCGTATGGCCCTATAAACTGTGTTGGGATGAAAGCTAGCCACTTTGAGCAATGTGGGAAGTGCTGGGGCAGTTTGGGACAACAGGGCCAAAATGTCACTTTCACAGTCCCAAAGTGCCATTTTCACAGTAAAAAGGCGTGGTTCACTTTTGCTTAGCTTAGTCTGTAACTTGAAAACTATGTACCGTATGGCCCTATAAACTGTGTTGGGATGAAAGCTAGCCACTTTGAGCAATGTGGGAAGTGCTGGGGCAGTTTGGGACAACAGGGCCAAAACCCTAACCCTAACCCTGACCCTTTCACAGTCCCAAAGTGCCATTTTCACAGTAAAAAAAAAAAGATTCATTTTGCTTAGCTTAGTCTGTAACTTAAAAACTATGTACCGTATGGCCCTATAAACTGTGTTGGGATGAAAGCTAGCCACTTTGAGCAATGTGGGAAGTGCTGGGGCAGTTTGGGACAACAGGGCCAAAATGTCACTTTCACAGTCCCAAAGTGCCATTTTCACAGTAAAAAGGCCTGGTTCACTTTTGCTTAGCTTAGTCTGTAACTTGAAAACTATGTACCGTATGGCCCTATAAACTGTGTTGGGATGAAAGCTAGCCACTTTGAGCAATGTGGGAAGTGCTGGGGCAGTTTGGGACAACAGGGCCAAAATGTCACTTTCACAGTCCCAAAGTGCCATTTTCACAGTAAAAAGGCCTGGTTCACTTTTGCTTAGCTTAGTCTGTAACTTGAAAACTATGTACCGTATGGCCCTATAAACTGTGTTGGGATGAAAGCTAGCCACTTTGAGCAATGTGGGAAGTGCTGGGGCAGTTTGGGACAACAGGGCCAAAATGTCACTTTCACAGTCCCAAAGTGCCATTTTCACAGTAAAAAGGCCTGGTTCACTTTTGCTTAGCTTAGTCTGTAACTTGAAAACTATGTACCGTATGGCCCTATAAACTGTGTTGGGATGAAAGCTAGCCACTTTGAGCAATGTGGGAAGTGCTGGGGCAGTTTGGGACAACAGGGCCAAAATGTCACTTTCACAGTCCCAAAGTGCCATTTTCACAGTAAAAAGGCCTGGTTCACTTTTGCTTAGCTTAGTCTGTAACTTGAAAACTATGTACCGTATGGCCCTATAAACTGTGTTGGGATGAAAGCTAGCCACTTTGAGCAATGTGGGAAGTGCTGGGGCAGTTTGGGACAACAGGGCCAAAACCCTAACCCTAACCCCAACCCTTTCACAGTCCCAAAGTGCCATTTTCACAGTAAAAAAAAAAAGATTCATTTTGCTTAGCTTAGTCTGTAACTTGAAAACTATGTACCGTATGGCCCTATAAACTGTGTTGGGATGAAAGCTAGCCACTTTGAGCAATGTGGGAAGTGCTGGGGCAGTTTGGGACAACAGGGCCAAAACCCTAACCCTAACCCCAACCCTTTCACAGTCCCAAAGTGCCATTTTCACAGTAAAAAAGAAAAGATTCATTTTGCTTAGCTTAGTCTGTAACTTGAAAACTATGTACCGTATGGCCCTATAAACTGTGTTGGGATGAAAGCTAGCCACTTTGAGCAATGTGGGAAGTGCTGGGGCAGTTTGGGACAACAGGGCCAAAATGTCACTTTCACAGTCCCAAAGTGCCATTTTCACAGTAAAAAGGCCTGGTTCACTTTTGCTTAGCTTAGTCTGTAACTTGAAAACTATGTACCGTATGGCCCTATAAACTGTGTTGGGATGAAAGCTAGCCACTTTGAGCAATGTGGGAAGTGCTGGGGCAGTTTGGGACAACAGGGCCAAAATGTCACTTTCACAGTCCCAAAGTGCCATTTTCACAGTAAAAAGGCCTGGTTCACTTTTGCTTAGCTTAGTCTGTAACTTGAAAACTATGTACCGTATGGCCCTATAAACTGTGTTGGGATGAAAGCTAGCCACTTTGAGCAATGTGGGAAGTGCTGGGGCAGTTTGGGACAACAGGGCCAAAACCCTAACCCTAACCCTAACCCTTTCACAGTCCCAAAGTGCCATTTTCACAGTAAAAAAAAAAAGATTCATTTTGCTTAGCTTAGTCTGTAACTTGAAAACTATGTACCGTATGGCCCTATAAACTGTGTTGGGATGAAAGCTAGCCACTTTGAGCAATGTGGGAAGTGCTGGGGCAGTTTGGGACAACAGGGCCAAAATGTCACTTTCACAGTCCCAAAGTGCCATTTTCACAGTAAAAAGGCCTGGTTCACTTTTGCTTAGCTTAGTCTGTAACTTGAAAACTATGTACCGTATGGCCCTATAAACTGTGTTGGGATGAAAGCTAGCCACTTTGAGCAATGTGGGAAGTGCTGGGGCAGTTTGGGACAACAGGGCCAAAATGTCACTTTCACAGTCCCAAAGTGCCGTTTTCACAGTAAAAAGGCCTGGTTCACTTTTGCTTAGCTTAGTCTGTAACTTGAAAACTATGTACCGTATGGCCCTATAAACTGTGTTGGGATGAAAGCTAGCCACTTTGAGCAATGTGGGAAGTGCTGGGGCAGTTTGGGACAACAGGGCCAAAACCCTAACCCTAACCCTAACCCTTCCACAGTCCCAAAGTGCCATTTTCACAGTAAAAAAAAAAAGATTAATTTTGCTTAGCTTAGTCTGTAACTTGAAAACTATGTACCGTATGGCCCTATAAACTGTGTTGGGATGAAAGCTAGCCACTTTGAGCAATGTGGGAAGTGCTGGGGCAGTTTGGGACAACAGGGCCAAAATGTCACTTTCACAGTCCCAAAGTGCCATTTTCACAGTAAAAAGGCCTGGTTCACTTTTGCTTAGCTTAGTCTGTAACTTGAAAACTATGTACCGTATGGCCCTATAAACTGTGTTGGGATGAAAGCTAGCCACTTTGAGCAATGTGGGAAGTGCTGGGGCAGTTTGGGACAACAGGGCCAAAATGTCACTTTCACAGTCCCAAAGTGCCATTTTCACAGTAAAAAGGCCTGGTTCACTTTTGCTTAGCTTAGTCTGTAACTTGAAAACTATGTACCGTATGGCCCTATAAACTGTGTTGGGATGAAAGCTAGCCACTTTGAGCAATGTGGGAAGTGCTGGGGCAGTTTGGGACAACAGGGCCAAAACCCTAACCCTAACCCTAACCCTTTCACAGTCCCAAAGTGCCATTTTCACAGTAAAAAGAAAAAGATTCATTTTGCTTAGCTTAGTCTGTAACTTGAAAACTATGTACCGTATGGCCCTATAAACTGTGTTGGGATGAAAGCTAGCCACTTTGAGCAATGTGGGAAGTGCTGGGGCAGTTTGGGACAACAGGGCCAAAATGTCACTTTCACAGTCCCAAAGTGCCATTTTCACAGTAAAAAGGCCTGGTTCACTTTTGCTTAGCTTAGTCTGTAACTTGAAAACTATGTACCGTATGGCCCTATAAACTGTGTTGGGATGAAAGCTAGCCACTTTGAGCAATGTGGGAAGTGCTGGGGCAGTTTGGGACAACAGGGCCAAAACCCTAACCCTAACCCCAACCCTTTCACAGTCCCAAAGTGCCATTTTCACAGTAAAAAAAAAAAGATTCATTTTGCTTAGCTTAGTCTGTAACTTGAAAACTATGTACCGTATGGCCCTATAAACTGTGTTGGGATGAAAGCTAGCCACTTTGAGCAATGTGGGAAGTGCTGGGGCAGTTTGGGACAACAGGGCCAAAACCCTAACCCTAACCCCAACCCTTTCACAGTCCCAAAGTGCCATTTTCACAGTAAAAAAAAAAAGATTCATTTTGCTTAGCTTAGTCTGTAACTTGAAAACAATGTACCGTATGGCCCTATAAACTGTGTTGGGATGAAAGCTAGCCACTTTGAGCAATGTGGGAAGTGCTGGGGCAGTTTGGGACAACAGGGCCAAAATGTCACTTTCACAGTCCCAAAGTGCCATTTTCACAGTAAAAAGGCCTGGTTCACTTTTGCTTAGCTTAGTCTGTAACTTGAAAACTATGTACCGTATGGCCCTATAAACTGTGTTGGGATGAAAGCTAGCCACTTTGAGCAATGTGGGAAGTGCTGGGGCAGTTTGGGACAACAGGGCCAAAACCCTAACCCTAACCCTAACCCTTTCACAGTCCCAAAGTGCCATTTTCACAGTAAAAAAAAAAAGATTCATTTTGCTTAGCTTAGTCTGTAACTTGAAAACTATGTACCGTATGGCCCTATAAACTGTGTTGGGATGAAAGCTAGCCACTTTGAGCAATGTGGGAAGTGCTGGGGCAGTTTGGGACAACAGGGCCAAAACCCTAACCCTAACCCCAACCCTTTCACAGTCCCAAAGTGCCATTTTCACAGTAAAAAAAAAAAGATTCATTTTGCTTAGCTTAGTCTGTAACTTGAAAACTATGTACCGTATGGCCCTATAAACTGTGTTGGGATGAAAGCTAGCCACTTTGAGCAATGTGGGAAGTGCTGGGGCAGTTTGGGACAACAGGGCCAAAATGTCACTTTCACAGTCCCAAAGTGCCATTTTCACAGTAAAAAGGCCTGGTTCACTTTTGCTTAACTTAGTCTGTAACTTGAAAACTATGTACCGTATGGCCCTATAAACTGTGTTGGGATGAAAGCTAGCCACTTTGAGCAATGTGGGAAGTGCTGGGGCAGTTTGGGACAACAGGGCCAAAACCCTAACCCTAACCCTAACCCTTTCACAGTCCCAAAGTGCCATTTTCACAGTAAAAAAAAAAAGATTCATTTTGCTTAGCTTAGTCTGTAACTTGAAAACTATGTACCGTATGGCCCTATAAACTGTGTTGGGATGAAAGCTAGCCACTTTGAGCAATGTGGGAAGTGCTGGGGCAGTTTGGGACAACAGGGCCAAAATGTCACTTTCACAGTCCCAAAGTGTCATTTTCACAGTAAAAAGGCCTGGTTCACTTTTGCTTAGCTTAGTCTGTAACTTGAAAACTATGTACCGTATGGCCCTATAAACTGTGTTGGGATGAAAGCTAGCCACTTTGAGCAATGTGGGAAGTGCTGGGGCAGTTTGGGACAACAGGGCCAAAACCCTAACCCTAACCCTAACCCTTTCACAGTCCCAAAGTGCCATTTTCACAGTAAAAAAAAAAAGATTCATTTTGCTTAGCTTAGTCTGTAACTTGAAAACTATGTACCGTATGGCCCTATAAACTGTGTTGGGATGAAAGCTAGCCACTTTGAGCAATGTGGGAAGTGCTGGGGCAGTTTGGGACAACAGGGCCAAAACCCTAACCCTAACCCCAACCCTTTCACAGTCCCAAAGTGCCATTTTCACAGTAAAAAAAAAAAGATTAATTTTGCTTAGCTTAGTCTGTAACTTGAAAACTATGTACCGTATGGCCCTATAAACTGTGTTGGGATGAAGGCTAGCCACTTTGAGCAATGTGGGAAGTGCTGGGGCAGTTTGGGACAACAGGGCCAAAATGTCACTTTCACAGTCCCAAAGTGCCATTTTCACAGTAAAAAGGCCTGGTTCACTTTTGCTTAGCTTAGTCTGTAACTTGAAAACTATGTACCGTATGGCCCTATAAACTGTGTTGGGATGAAAGCTAGCCACTTTGAGCAATGTGGGAAGTGCTGGGGCAGTTTGGGACAACAGGGCCAAAATGTCACTTTCACAGTCCCAAAGTGCCATTTTCACAGTAAAAAGGCCTGGTTCACTTTTGCTTAGCTTAGTCTGTAAATTGAAAACTATGTACCGTATGGCCCTAAAAACTGTTGGGATGAAAGCTAGCCACTTTGAGCAATGTGGGAAGTGCTGGGGCAGTTTGGGACAACAGGGCCAAAACCCTAACCCTAACCCTTTCACAGTCCCAAAGTGCCATTTTCACAGTAAAAAAAAAAAGATTCATTTTGCTTAGCTTAGTCTGTAACTTGAAAACTATGTACCGTATGGCCCTATAAACTGTGTTGGGATGAAAGCTAGCCACTTTGAGCAATGTGGGAAGTGCTGGGGCAGTTTGGGACAACAGGGCCAAAACCCTAACCCTAACCCTTTCACAGTCCCAAAGTGCCATTTTCACAGTAAAAAAAAAAAGATTCATTTTGCTTAGCTTAGTCTGTAACTTGAAAACTATGTACCGTATGGCCCTATAAACTGTGTTGGGATGAAATCTAGCCACTTTGAGCAATGTGGGAAGTGCTGGGGCAGTTTGGGACAACAGGGCCAAAATGTCACTTTCACAGTCCCAAAGTGCCGTTTTCACAGTAAAAAGGCCTGGTTCACTTTTGCTTAGCTTAGTCTGTAACTTGAAAACTATGTACCGTATGGCCCTATAAACTGTGTTGGGATGAAAGCTAGCCACTTTGAGCAATGTGGGAAGTGCTGGGGCAGTTTGGGACAACAGGGCCAAAATGTCACTTTCACAGTCCCAAAGTGCCATTTTCACAGTAAAAAGGCCTGATTCACTTTTGCTTAGCTTAGTCTGTAACTTGAAAACTATGTACCGTATGGCCCTATAAACTGTGTTGGGATGAAAGCTAGCCACTTTGAGCAATGTGGGAAGTGCTGGGGCAGTTTGGGACAACAGGGCCAAAACCCTAACCCTAACCCTTTCACAGTCCCAAAGTGCCATTTTCACAGTAAAAAAAAAAAGATTCATTTTGCTTAGCTTAGTCTGTAACTTGAAAACTATGTACCGTATGGCCCTATAAACTGTGTTGGGATGAAAGCTAGCCACTTTGAGCAATGTGGGAAGTGCTGGGGCAGTTTGGGACAACAGGGCCAAAATGTCACTTTCACAGTCCCAAAGTGCCGTTTTCACAGTAAAAAGGCCTGGTTCACTTTTGCTTAGCTTAGTCTGTAACTTGAAAACTATGTACCGTATGGCCCTATAAACTGTGTTGGGATGAAAGCTAGCCACTTTGAGCAATGTGGGAAGTGCTGGGGCAGTTTGGGACAACAGGGCCAAAACCCTAACCCTAACCCTAACCCTTTCACAGTCCCAAAGTGCCATTTTCACAGTAAAAAAAAAAAGATTCATTTTGCTTAGCTTAGTCTGTAACTTGAAAACTATGTACAGTATGGCCCTATAAACTGTGTTGGGATGAAAGCTAGCCACTTTGAGCAATGTGGGAAGTGCTGGGGCAGTTTGGGACAACAGGGCCAAAATGTCACTTTCACAGTCCCAAAGTGCCATTTTCACAGTAAAAAGGCCTGGTTCACTTTTGCTTAGCTTAGTCTGTAACTTGAAAACTATGTACCGTATGGCCCTATAAACTGTGTTGGGATGAAAGCTAGCCACTTTGAGCAATGTGGGAAGTGCTGGGGCAGTTTGGGACAACAGGGCCAAAACCCTAACCCTAACCCTAACCCTTTCACAGTCCCAAAGTGCCATTTTCACAGTAAAAAAAAAAAGATTCATTTTGCTTAGCTTAGTCTGTAACTTGAAAACTATGTACCGTATGGCCCTATAAACTGTGTTGGGATGAAAGCTAGCCACTTTGAGCAATGTGGGAAGTGCTGGGGCAGTTTGGGACAACAGGGCCAAAATGTCACTTTCACAGTCCCAAAGTGCCATTTTCACAGTAAAAAGGCCTGGTTCACTTTTGCTTAGCTTAGTCTGTAACTTGAAAACTATGTACCGTATGGCCCTATAAACTGTGTTGGGATGAAAGCTAGCCACTTTGAGCAATGTGGGAAGTGCTGGGGCAGTTTGGGACAACAGGGCCAAAATGTCACTTTCACAGTCCCAAAGTGCCATTTTCACAGTAAAAAGGCCTGGTTCACTTTTGCTTAGCTTAGTCTGTAACTTGAAAACTATGTACCGTATGGCCCTATAAACTGTGTTGGGATGAAAGCTAGCCACTTTGAGCAATGTGGGAAGTGCTGGGGCAGTTTGGGACAACAGGGCCAAAATGTCACTTTCACAGTCCCAAAGTGCCATTTTCACAGTAAAAAGGCGTGGTTCACTTTTGCTTAGCTTAGTCTGTAACTTGAAAACTATGTACCGTATGGCCCTAAAAACTGTGTTGGGATGAAAGCTAGCCACTTTGAGCAATGTGGGAAGTGCTGGGGCAGTTTGGGACAACAGGGCCAAAACCCTAACCCTAACCCTTTCACAGTCCCAAAGTGCCATTTTCACAGTAAAAAAAAAAAAGATTAATTTTGCTTAGCTTAGTCTGTAACTTGAAAACTATGTACCGTATGGCCCTATAAACTGTGTTGGGATGAAAGCTAGCCACTTTGAGCAATGTGGGAAGTGCTGGGGCAGTTTGGGACAACAGGGCCAAAATGTCACTTTCACAGTCCCAAAGTGCCATTTTCACAGTAAAAAGGCCTGGTTCACTTTTGCTTAGCTTAGTCTGTAACTTGAAAACTATGTACCGTATGGCCCTATAAACTGTGTTGGGATGAAAGCTAGCCACTTTGAGCAATGTGGGAAGTGCTGGGGCAGTTTGGGACAACAGGGCCAAAATGTCACTTTCACAGTCCCAAAGTGCCATTTTCACAGTAAAAAGGCCTGGTTCACTTTTGCTTAGCTTAGTCTGTAACTTGAAAACTATGTACCGTATGGCCCTATAAACTGTGTTGGGATGAAAGCTAGCCACTTTGAGCAATGTGGGAAGTGCTGGGGCAGTTTGGGACAACAGGGCCAAAATGTCACTTTCACAGTCCCAAAGTGCCATTTTCACAGTAAAAAGGCCTGGTTCACTTTTGCTTAGCTTAGTCTGTAACTTGAAAACTATGTACCGTATGGCCCTAAAAACTGTGTTGGGATGAAAGCTAGCCACTTTGAGCAATGTGGGAAGTGCTGGGGCAGTTTGGGACAACAGGGCCAAAACCCTAACCCTAACCCTTTCACAGTCCCAAAGTGCCATTTTCACAGTAAAAAAAAAAAAGATTAATTTTGCTTAGCTTAGTCTGTAACTTGAAAACTATGTACCGTATGGCCCTATAAACTGTGTTGGGATGAAAGCTAGCCACTTTGAGCAATGTGGGAAGTGCTGGGGCAGTTTGGGACAACAGGGCCAAAATGTCACTTTCACAGTCCCAAAGTGCCATTTTCACAGTAAAAAGGCCTGGTTCACTTTTGCTTAGCTTAGTCTGTAACTTGAAAACTATGTACCGTATGGCCCTATAAACTGTGTTGGGATGAAAGCTAGCCACTTTGAGCAATGTGGGAAGTGCTGGGGCAGTTTGGGACAACAGGGCCAAAATGTCACTTTCACAGTCCCAAAGTGCCATTTTCACAGTAAAAAGGCCTGGTTCACTTTTGCTTAGCTTAGTCTGTAACTTGAAAACTATGTACCGTATGGCCCTATAAACTGTGTTGGGATGAAAGCTAGCCACTTTGAGCAATGTGGGAAGTGCTGGGGCAGTTTGGGACAACAGGGCCAAAATGTCACTTTCACAGTCCCAAAGTGCCATTTTCACAGTAAAAAGGCCTGGTTCACTTTTGCTTAGCTTAGTCTGTAACTTGAAAACTATGTACCGTATGGCCCTATAAACTGTGTTGGGATGAAAGCTAGCCACTTTGAGCAATGTGGGAAGTGCTGGGGCAGTTTGGGACAACAGGGCCAAAATGTCACTTTCACAGTCCCAAAGTGCCGTTTTCACAGTAAAAAGGCCTGGTTCACTTTTGCTTAGCTTAGTCTGTAACTTGAAAACTATGTACCGTATGGCCCTATAAACTGTGTTGGGATGAAAGCTAGCCACTTTGAGCAATGTGGGAAGTGCTGGGGCAGTTTGGGACAACAGGGCCAAAACCCTAACCCTAACCCTAACCCTTTCACAGTCCCAAAGTGCCATTTTCACAGTAAAAAAAAAAAGATTCATTTTGCTTAGCTTAGTCTGTAACTTGAAAACTATGTACAGTATGGCCCTATAAACTGTGTTGGGATGAAAGCTAGCCACTTTGAGCAATGTGGGAAGTGCTGGGGCAGTTTGGGACAACAGGGCCAAAATGTCACTTTCACAGTCCCAAAGTGCCATTTTCACAGTAAAAAGGCCTGGTTCACTTTTGCTTAGCTTAGTCTGTAACTTGAAAACTATGTACCGTATGGCCGTATAAACTGTGTTGGGATGAAAGCTAGCCACTTTGAGCAATGTGGGAAGTGCTGGGGCAGTTTGGGACAACAGGGCCAAAACCCTAACCCTAACCCTAACCCTTTCACAGTCCCAAAGTGCCATTTTCACAGTAAAAAAAAAAAGATTCATTTTGCTTAGCTTAGTCTGTAACTTGAAAACTATGTACCGTATGGCCCTATAAACTGTGTTGGGATGAAAGCTAGCCACTTTGAGCAATGTGGGAAGTGCTGGGGCAGTTTGGGACAACAGGGCCAAAATGTCACTTTCACAGTCCCAAAGTGCCATTTTCACAGTAAAAAGGCCTGGTTCACTTTTGCTTAGCTTAGTCTGTAACTTGAAAACTATGTACCGTATGGCCCTATAAACTGTGTTGGGATGAAAGCTAGCCACTTTGAGCAATGTGGGAAGTGCTGGGGCAGTTTGGGACAACAGGGCCAAAATGTCACTTTCACAGTCCCAAAGTGCCATTTTCACAGTAAAAAGGCCTGGTTCACTTTTGCTTAGCTTAGTCTGTAACTTGAAAACTATGTACCGTATGGCCCTATAAACTGTGTTGGGATGAAAGCTAGCCACTTTGAGCAATGTGGGAAGTGCTGGGGCAGTTTGGGACAACAGGGCCAAAATGTCACTTTCACAGTCCCAAAGTGCCATTTTCACAGTAAAAAGGCCTGGTTCACTTTTGCTTAGCTTAGTCTGTAAATTGAAAACTATGTACCGTATGGCCCTAAAAACTGTGTTGGGATGAAAGCTAGCCACTTTGAGCAATGTGGGAAGTGCTGGGGCAGTTTGGGACAACAGGGCCAAAATGTCACTTTCACAGTCCCAAAGTGCCGTTTTCACAGTAAAAAGGCCTGGTTCACTTTTGCTTAGCTTAGTCTGTAACTTGAAAACTATGTACCGTATGGCCCTATAAACTGTGTTGGGATGAAAGCTAGCCACTTTGAGCAATGTGGGAAGTGCTGGGGCAGTTTGGGACAACAGGGCCAAAACCCTAACCCTAACCCTAACCCTTTCACAGTCCCAAAGTGCCATTTTCACAGTAAAAAAAAAAAGATTCATTTTGCTTAGCTTAGTCTGTAACTTGAAAACTATGTACAGTATGGCCCTATAAACTGTGTTGGGATGAAAGCTAGCCACTTTGAGCAATGTGGGAAGTGCTGGGGCAGTTTGGGACAACAGGGCCAAAATGTCACTTTCACAGTCCCAAAGTGCCATTTTCACAGTAAAAAGGCCTGGTTCACTTTTGCTTAGCTTAGTCTGTAACTTGAAAACTATGTACCGTATGGCCGTATAAACTGTGTTGGGATGAAAGCTAGCCACTTTGAGCAATGTGGGAAGTGCTGGGGCAGTTTGGGACAACAGGGCCAAAACCCTAACCCTAACCCTAACCCTTTCACAGTCCCAAAGTGCCATTTTCACAGTAAAAAAAAAAAGATTCATTTTGCTTAGCTTAGTCTGTAACTTGAAAACTATGTACCGTATGGCCCTATAAACTGTGTTGGGATGAAAGCTAGCCACTTTGAGCAATGTGGGAAGTGCTGGGGCAGTTTGGGACAACAGGGCCAAAATGTCACTTTCACAGTCCCAAAGTGCCATTTTCACAGTAAAAAGGCCTGGTTCACTTTTGCTTAGCTTAGTCTGTAACTTGAAAACTATGTACCGTATGGCCCTATAAACTGTGTTGGGATGAAAGCTAGCCACTTTGAGCAATGTGGGAAGTGCTGGGGCAGTTTGGGACAACAGGGCCAAAATGTCACTTTCACAGTCCCAAAGTGCCATTTTCACAGTAAAAAGGCCTGGTTCACTTTTGCTTAGCTTAGTCTGTAACTTGAAAACTATGTACCGTATGGCCCTATAAACTGTGTTGGGATGAAAGCTAGCCACTTTGAGCAATGTGGGAAGTGCTGGGGCAGTTAGGGACAACAGGGCCAAAATGTCACTTTCACAGTCCCAAAGTGCCATTTTCACAGTAAAAAGGCCTGGTTCACTTTTGCTTAGCTTAGTCTGTAAATTGAAAACGATGTACCGTATGGCCCTAAAAACTGTGTTGGGATGAAAGCTAGCCACTTTGAGCAATGTGGGAAGTGCTGGGGCAGTTTGGGACAACAGGGCCAAAATGTCACTTTCACAGTCCCAAAGTGCCATTTTCACAGTAAAAAGGCCTGGTTCACTTTTGCTTAGCTTAGTCTGTAACTTGAAAACTATGTACCGTATGGCCCTATAAACTGTGTTGGGATGAAAGCTAGCCACTTTGAGCAATGTGGGAAGTGCTGGGGCAGTTTGGGACAACAGGGCCAAAATGTCACTTTCACAGTCCCAAAGTGCCATTTTCACAGTAAAAAGGCCTGGTTCACTTTTGCTTAGCTTAGTCTGTAACTTGAAAACTATGTACCGTATGGCCCTATAAACTGTGTTGGGATGAAAGCTAGCCACTTTGAGCAATGTGGAAAGTGCTGGGGCAGTTTGGGACAACAGGGCCAAAATGTCACTTTCACAGTCCCAAAGTGCCGTTTTCACAGTAAAAAGGCCTGGTTCACTTTTGCTTAGCTTAGTCTGTAACTTGAAAACTATGTACCGTATGGCCCTATAAACTGTGTTGGGATGAAAGCTAGCCACTTTGAGCAATGTGGGAAGTGCTGGGGCAGTTTGGGACAACAGGGCCAAAATGTCACTTTCACAGTCCCAAAGTGCCGTTTTCACAGTAAAAAGGCCTGGTTCACTTTTGCTTAGCTTAGTCTGTAACTTGAAAACTATGTACCGTATGGCCCTATAAACTGTGTTGGGATGAAAGCTAGCCACTTTGAGCAATGTGGGAAGTGCTGGGGCAGTTTGGACAACAGGGCCAAAATGTCACTTTCACAGTCCCAAAGTGCCATTTTCACAGTAAAAAGGCCTGGTTCACTTTTGCTTAGCTTAGTCTGTAACTTGAAAACTATGTAACGTATGGCCCTATAAACTGTGTTGGGATGAAAGCTAGCCACTTTGAGCAATGTGGGAAGTGCTGGGGCAGTTTGGGACAACAGGGCCAAAACCCTAACCCTAACCCTAACCCTTTCACAGTCCCAAAGTGCCATTTTCACAGTAAAAAAAAAAAGATTCATTTTGCTTAGCTTAGTCTGTAACTTGAAAACGATGTACCGTATGGCCCTATAAACTGTGTTGGGATGAAAGCTAGCCACTTTGAGCAATGTGGGAAGTGCTGGGGCAGTTTGGGACAACAGGGCCAAAATGTCACTTTCACAGTCCCAAAGTGCCATTTTCACAGTAAAAAGGCCTGGTTCACTTTTGCTTAGCTTAGTCTGTAACTTGAAAACTATGTACCGTATGGCCCTATAAACTGTGTTGGGATGAAAGCTAGCCACTTTGAGCAATGTGGGAAGTGCTGGGGCAGTTTGGGACAACAGGGCCAAAATGTCACTTTCACAGTCCCAAAGTGCCGTTTTCACAGTAAAAAGGCCTGGTTCACTTTTGCTTAGCTTAGTCTGTAACTTGAAAACTATGTACCGTATGGCCCTATAAACTGTGTTGGGATGAAAGCTAGCCACTTTGAGCAATGTGGGAAGTGCTGGGGCAGTTTGGGACAACAGGGCCAAAACCCTAACCCTAACCCTAACCCTTTCACAGTCCCAAAGTGCCATTTTCACAGTAAAAAAAAAAAGATTCATTTTGCTTAGCTTAGTCTGTAACTTGAAAACTATGTACAGTATGGCCCTATAAACTGTGTTGGGATGAAAGCTAGCCACTTTGAGCAATGTGGGAAGTGCTGGGGCAGTTTGGGACAACAGGGCCAAAATGTCACTTTCACAGTCCCAAAGTGCCATTTTCACAGTAAAAAGGCCTGGTTCACTTTTGCTTAGCTTAGTCTGTAACTTGAAAACGATGTACCGTATGGCCGTATAAACTGTGTTGGGATGAAAGCTAGCCACTTTGAGCAATGTGGGAAGTGCTGGGGCAGTTTGGGACAACAGGGCCAAAACCCTAACCCTAACCCTAACCCTTTCACAGTCCCAAAGTGCCATTTTCACAGTAAAAAAAAAAAGATTCATTTTGCTTAGCTTAGTCTGTAACTTGAAAACTATGTACCGTATGGCCCTATAAACTGTGTTGGGATGAAAGCTAGCCACTTTGAGCAATGTGGGAAGTGCTGGGGCAGTTTGGGACAACAGGGCCAAAATGTCACTTTCACAGTCCCAAAGTGCCATTTTCACAGTAAAAAGGCCTGGTTCACTTTTGCTTAGCTTAGTCTGTAACTTGAAAACTATGTACCGTATGGCCCTATAAACTGTGTTGGGATGAAAGCTAGCCACTTTGAGCAATGTGGGAAGTGCTGGGGCAGTTTGGGACAACAGGGCCAAAATGTCACTTTCACAGTCCCAAAGTGCCATTTTCACAGTAAAAAGGCCTGGTTCACTTTTGCTTAGCTTAGTCTGTAACTTGAAAACTATGTACCGTATGGCCCTATAAACTGTGTTGGGATGAAAGCTAGCCACTTTGAGCAATGTGGGAAGTGCTGGGGCAGTTTGGGACAACAGGGCCAAAATGTCACTTTCACAGTCCCAAAGTGCCATTTTCACAGTAAAAAGGCCTGGTTCACTTTTGCTTAGCTTAGTCTGTAAATTGAAAACTATGTACCGTATGGCCCTAAAAACTGTGTTGGGATGAAAGCTAGCCACTTTGAGCAATGTGGGAAGTGCTGGGGCAGTTTGGGACAACAGGGCCAAAACCCTAACCCTAACCCTAACCCTTTCACAGTCCCAAAGTGCCATTTTCACAGTAAAAAAAAAAGATTCATTTTGCTTAGCTTAGTCTGTAACTTGAAAACTATGTACCGTATGGCCCTATAAACTGTGTTGGGATGAAAGCTAGCCACTTTGAGCAATGTGGGAAGTGCTGGGGCAGTTTGGGACAACAGGGCCAAAATGTCACTTTCACAGTCCCAAAGTGCCGTTTTCACAGTAAAAAGGCCTGGTTCACTTTTGCTTAGCTTAGTCTGTAACTTGAAAACTATGTACCGTATGGCCCTATAAACTGTGTTGGGATGAAAGCTAGCCACTTTGAGCAATGTGGGAAGTGCTGGGGCAGTTTGGGACAACAGGGCCAAAATGTCACTTTCACAGTCCCAAAGTGCCATTTTCACAGTAAAAAGGCCTGGTTCACTTTTGCTTAGCTTAGTCTGTAACTTGAAAACTATGTACCGTATGGCCCTATAAACTGTGTTGGGATGAAAGCTAGCCACTTTGAGCAATGTGGGAAGTGCTGGGGCAGTTTGGGACAACAGGGCCAAAATGTCACTTTCACAGTCCCAAAGTGCCATTTTCACAGTAAAAAGGCCTGGTTCACTTTTGCTTAGCTTAGTCTGTAACTTGAAAACTATGTACCGTATGGCCCTAAAAACTGTGTTGGGATGAAAGCTAGCCACTTTGAGCAATGTGGGAAGTGCTGGGGCAGTTTGGGACAACAGGGCCAAAATGTCACTTTCACAGTCCCAAAGTGCCATTTTCACAGTAAAAAGGCCTGGTTCACTTTTGCTTAGCTTAGTCTGTAACTTGAAAACTATGTACCGTATGGCCCTATAAACTGTGTTGGGATGAAAGCTAGCCACTTTGAGCAATGTGGGAAGTGCTGGGGCAGTTTGGGACAACAGGGCCAAAATGTCACTTTCACAGTCCCAAAGTGCCATTTTCACAGTAAAAAGGCCTGGTTCACTTTTGCTTAGCTTAGTCTGTAACTTGAAAACTATGTACCGTATGGCCCTATAAACTGTGTTGGGATGAAAGCTAGCCACTTTGAGCAATGTGGAAAGTGCTGGGGCAGTTTGGGACAACAGGGCCAAAATGTCACTTTCACAGTCCCAAAGTGCCGTTTTCACAGTAAAAAGGCCTGGTTCACTTTTGCTTAGCTTAGTCTGTAACTTGAAAACTATGTACCGTATGGCCCTATAAACTGTGTTGGGATGAAAGCTAGCCACTTTGAGCAATGTGGGAAGTGCTGGGGCAGTTTGGGACAACAGGGCCAAAATGTCACTTTCACAGTCCCAAAGTGCCGTTTTCACAGTAAAAAGGCCTGGTTCACTTTTGCTTAGCTTAGTCTGTAACTTGAAAACTATGTACCGTATGGCCCTATAAACTGTGTTGGGATGAAAGCTAGCCACTTTGAGCAATGTGGGAAGTGCTGGGGCAGTTTGGACAACAGGGCCAAAATGTCACTTTCACAGTCCCAAAGTGCCATTTTCACAGTAAAAAGGCCTGGTTCACTTTTGCTTAGCTTAGTCTGTAACTTGAAAACTATGTACCGTATGGCCCTATAAACTGTGTTGGGATGAAAGCTAGCCACTTTGAGCAATGTGGGAAGTGCTGGGGCAGTTTGGGACAACAGGGCCAAAATGTCACTTTCACAGTCCCAAAGTGCCGTTTTCACAGTAAAAAGGCCTGGTTCACTTTTGCTTAGCTTAGTCTGTAACTTGAAAACTATGTACCGTATGGCCCTATAAACTGTGTTGGGATGAAAGCTAGCCACTTTGAGCAATGTGGGAAGTGCTGGGGCAGTTTGGGACAACAGGGCCAAAACCCTAACCCTAACCCTAACCCTTTCACAGTCCCAAAGTGCCATTTTCACAGTAAAAAAAAAAAGATTCATTTTGCTTAGCTTAGTCTGTAACTTGAAAACTATGTACCGTATGGCCCTATAAACTGTGTTGGGATGAAAGCTAGCCACTTTGAGCAATGTGGGAAGTGCTGGGGCAGTTTGGGACAACAGGGCCAAAATGTCACTTTCACAGTCCCAAAGTGCCATTTTCACAGTAAAAAGGCCTGGTTCACTTTTGCTTAGCTTAGTCTGTAACTTGAAAACTATGTACCGTATGGCCCTATAAACTGTGTTGGGATGAAAGCTAGCCACTTTGAGCAATGTGGGAAGTGCTGGGGCAGTTTGGGACAACAGGGCCAAAATGTCACTTTCACAGTCCCAAAGTGCCATTTTCACAGTAAAAAGGCCTGGTTCACTTTTGCTTAGCTTAGTCTGTAACTTGAAAACTATGTACCGTATGGCCCTATAAACTGTGTTGGGATGAAAGCTAGCCACTTTGAGCAATGTGGGAAGTGCTGGGGCAGTTTGGGACAACAGGGCCAAAATGTCACTTTCACAGTCCCAAAGTGCCATTTTCACAGTAAAAAGGCCTGGTTCACTTTTGCTTAGCTTAGTCTGTAACTTGAAAACTATGTACCGTATGGCCCTAAAAACTGTGTTGGGATGAAAGCTAGCCACTTTGAGCAATGTGGGAAGTGCTGGGGCAGTTTGGGACAACAGGGCCAAAACCCTAACCCTAACCCTTTCACAGTCCCAAAGTGCCATTTTCACAGTAAAAAAAAATATATTCATTTTGCTTAGCTTAGTCTGTAACTTGAAAACTATGTACCGTATGGCCCTATAAACTGTGTTGGGATGAAAGCTAGCCACTTTGAGCAATGTGGGAAGTGCTGGGGCAGTTTGGGACAACAGGGCCAAAATGTCACTTTCACAGTCCCAAAGTGCCATTTTCACAGTAAAAAGGCCTGGTTCACTTTTGCTTAGCTTAGTCTGTAACTTGAAAACTATGTACCGTATGGCCCTATAAACTGTGTTGGGATGAAAGCTAGCCACTTTGAGCAATGTGGGAAGTGCTGGGGCAGTTTGGGACAACAGGGCCAAAACCCTAACCCTAACCCTAACCCTTTCACAGTCCCAAAGTGCCATTTTCACAGTAAAAAAAAAAAGATTCATTTTGCTTAGCTTAGTCTGTAACTTGAAAACTATGTACCGTATGGCCCTATAAACTGTGTTGGGATGAAAGCTAGCCACTTTGAGCAATGTGGGAAGTGCTGGGGCAGTTTGGGACAACAGGGCCAAAATGTCACTTTCACAGTCCCAAAGTGCCATTTTCACAGTAAAAAGGCCTGGTTCACTTTTGCTTAGCTTAGTCTGTAACTTGAAAACTATGTACCCTATGGCCCTATAAACTGTGTTGGGATGAAAGCTAGCCACTTTGAGCAATGTGGGAAGTGCTGGGGCAGTTTGGGACAACAGGGCCAAAATGTCACTTTCACAGTCCCAAAGTGCCATTTTCACAGTAAAAAGGCCTGGTTCACTTTTGCTTAGCTTAGTCTGTAACTTGAAAACTATGTACCGTATGGCCCTATAAACTGTGTTGGGATGAAAGCTTGCCACTTTAACAATAATATAGTTTAATAATATAGTTTAATAATATACTTAATAATATAGTTTAATAATATACTTAATAATATAGGTTATATAACCTAACCTATATATATTAAACTATATATATTAAACTATATTATTAAACTATATTATTAAAGTATATTATTAAAGTATATTATTAAAGTATATTATTAAGTATATTATTAAACTATATTATTAAAGTATATTATTAAAGTATATTATTAAGTATATTATTAAGTATAATAAAGTATATTATTAAAGTATATTATTAAAGTATATTATTAAAGTATATTATTAAGTATATTATTAAGTATATTATTAAAGTATATTATTAAAGTATATTATTAAAGTATATTATTAAGTATATTATTAAAGTATATTATTAAAGTATATTATTAAAGTATATTATTAAGTATATTATTAAGTAGATTATTAAGTATATTATTAAACTATATTATTAAGTATATTATTAAACTATATTATTAAACTATATTATTAAACTATATTATTAAACTATATTATTAAGTATATTATTAAAGTATATTATTAAAGTATATTATTAAGTATGTTATTAAGTATATTATTAAAGTATATTTTTTAAAGTATATTATTAAAGTATATTATTAAAGTATATTATTAAACTATATTATTAAACTATATTATTAAACTATATTATTAAGTATATTATTAAACTATATTATTAAACTATATTATTAAACTATATTATTAAGTATATTATTAAACTATATTATTAAACTATATTATTAAAGTATATTATTAAACTATATTATTAAAGTATATTATTAAACTATATTATTAAAGTATATTATTAAACTATATTATTAAGTATATTATTAAACTATATTATTAAACTATATTATTAAACTATAGTATAAAGTATATTATTAAACTATATTATTAAAGTATATTATTAAAGTATATTATTAAAGTATATTATTAAACTATATTATTAAAGTATATTATTAAAGTATATTATTAAAGTATATTATTAAACTATATTATTAAACTATATTATTAAACTATATTATTAAGTATATTATTAAACTATATTATTAAACTATATTATTGAACTATATTATTAAACTATATTATTAAAGTATATTTTAAGTATATTATTAAAGTATATTATCAAAGTATATTATTAAACTATATTATTAAACTATATTATTAAGTATATTATTAAACTATATTATTAAGTATATTATTAAGTATATTATTAAAGTATATTATTAAACTATATTATTAAGTATATTATTAAACTATATTATTAAAGTATATTATTAAAGTATATTATTAAAGTATATTATTAAAGTATATTATTAAAGTATATTATTTAAGTATATTATTAAAGTATATTATTTAAGTATATTATTAAAGTATATTATTAAGTATATTATTAAAGTATATTATTAAAGGATATTATTAAAGGATATTATTCAACTATATTATTAAGTATATTATTAAAGTATATTATTAAGTATATTATTAAACTATATTATTCAACTATATTATTCAACTATATTATTAAAGTATATTATTAAAGTATATTATTAAACTATATTATTAAGTATATTATTAAGTATATTATTAAAGTATATTATTCAACTATATTATTCAACTATATTATTCAACTATATTATTAAAGTATATTATTAAACTATATTATTAAGTATATTATTAAGTATATTATTAAAGTATATTATTAAACTATATTATTAAAGTATATTATTAAACTATATTATTACGTATATTATTAAACTATAGTATAAAGTATATTATTAAAGTATATTATTAAAGTATATTATTAAAGTATATTATTAAAGTATATTATTAAAGTATATTATTAAACTATATTATTAAAGTATATTATTAAACTATATTATTAAGTATATTATTAAACTATATTATTAAACTATATTATTGAACTATATTATTAAACTATATTATTAAAGTATATTTTTTAAAGTATATTATTAAACTATATTATTAAACTATATTATTAAACTATATTATTAAGTATATTATTAAACTATATTATTAAAGTATATTTTAAGTATATTATTAAAGTATATTATTAAAGTATATTATTAAAGTATATTATTAAAGTATATTATTCAACTATATTATTAAAGTATATTATTAAAGTATATTATTAAACTATAGTATTAAAGTATACTATTAAACTATATTATTAAGTATATTATTAAACTATATTATTAAGTATATTATTAAAGTATATTATTAAACTATATTATTAAGTATATTATTAAAGTATATTATTAAAGTATATTATTAAAGTATATTATTAAAGTATATTATTAAAGTATATTATTAAGTATATTATTAAAGTATATTATTAAAGTATATTATTAAACTATATTATTAAGTATATTATTAAACTATATTATTACGTATATTATTAAAGTATATTATTAAAGTATATTATTAAAGTATATTATTAAAGTATATTATTAAAGTATATTATTAAAGTATATTATTAAGTATATTATTAAAGTATATTATTAAAGTATATTATTAAAGTATATTATTAAGTATATTATTAAAGTATATTATTAAAGGATATTATTAAAGGATATTATTCAACTATATTATTAAGTATATTATTAAAGTATATTATTAAACTATATTATTAAACTATATTATTAAGTATATTATTAAACTATATTATTAAACTATATTATTGAACTATATTATTAAACTATATTATTAAAGTATATTTTTTAAAGTATATTATTAAACTATATTATTAAACTATATTATTAAACTATATTATTAAACTATATTATTAAGTATATTATTAAACTATATTATTAAAGTATATTTTAAGTATATTATTAAAGTATATTATTAAACTATATTATTAAAGTATATTATTAAACTATATTATTCAACTATATTATTAAAGTATATTATTAAAGTATATTATTAAACTATAGTATTAAAGTATATTATTAAACTATATTATTAAGTATATTATTAAACTATATTATTAAGTATATTATTAAAGTATATTATTAAACTATATTATTAAGTATATTATTAAAGTATATTATTAAAGTATATTATTAAAGTATATTATTAAAGTATATTATTAAAGTATATTATTAAGTATATTATTAAAGTATATTATTAAAGTATATTATTAAACTATATTATTAAGTATATTATTAAACTATATTATTAAGTATATTATTAAAGTATATTATTAAACTATATTATTAAAGTATATTATTAAAGTATATTATTAAAGTATATTATTAAAGTATATTATTAAAGTATATTATTAAGTATATTATTAAAGTATATTATTAAAGTATATTATTAAGTATATTATTAAAGTATATTATTAAAGTATATTATTAAAGGATATTATTCAACTATATTATTAAGTATATTATTAAAGTATATTATTAAACTATATTATTAAGTATATTATTAAAGTATATTATTCAACTATATTATTCAACTATATTATTAAAGTATATTATTAAAGTATATTATTAAACTATATTATTAAGTATATTATTAAGTATATTATTAAAGTATATTATTCAACTATATTATTCAACTATATTATTCAACTATATTATTAAAGTATATTATTAAAGTATATTATTAAACTATATTATTAAGTATATTATTAAGTATATTATTAAAGTATATTATTAAACTATATTATTAAGTATATTATTAAAGTATATTATTAAAGTATATTATTCAAGTATATTATTAAAGTATATTATTAAAGTATATTATTAAAGTATATTATTAAAGTATATTATTAAACTATATTATTAAGTATATTATTAAGTATATTATTAAAGTATATTATTAAAGTATATTATTAAGTATATTATTAAACTATATTATTAAAGTATATTATTCAACTATATTATTCAACTATATTATTAAAGTATATTATTAAAGTATATTATTAAAGTATATTATTAAGTATATTATTAAGTATATTATTAAAGTATATTATTCAACTATATTATTCAACTATATTATTCAACTATATTATTAAAGTATATTATTAAAGTATATTATTAAACTATATTATTAAGTATATTATTAAGTATATTATTAAACTATATTATTAAACTATATTATTAAGTATATTATTAAAGTATATTATTAAAGTATATTATTCAAGTATATTATTAAAGTATATTATTAAACTATATTATTAAACTATATTATTAAACTATATTATTAAGTATATTATTAAGTATATTATTAAACTATATTATTAAACTATATTATTAAGTATATTATTAAAGTATATTATTAAAGTATATTATTAAAGTATATTATTAAACTATATTATTCAACTATATTATTAAAGTATATTATTAAAGTATATTATTAAGTATATTATTAAACTATATTATTAAAGTATATTATTAAACTATATTATTAAAGTATATTATTAAAGTATATTATTAAAGTATATTATTAAACTATATTATTAAACTATATTATTAAGTATATTATTAAGTATATTATTAAACTATATTATTAAACTATATTATTAAGTATATTATTAAACTATATTATTAAAGTATATTATTAAACTATATTATTCAACTATATTATTCAACTATATTATTAAAGTATATTATTAAAGTATATTATTAAACTATATTATTAAGTATATTATTAAACTATATTATTAAAGTATATTATTAAAGTATATTATTAAAGTATATTATTAAAGTATATTATTAAAGTATATTAATAAAGTATATTATTAAACTATATTATTAAACTATATTATTAAACTATATTATTAAACTATATTATTAAACTATATTATTAAACTATATTATTAAACTATATTATTAAACTATATTATTAAACTATATTATTAAGTATATTATTAAAGTATATTATTAAAGTATATTATTAAAGTATATTATTAAACTATATTATTAAACTATATTATTAAACTATATTATTAAACTATATTATTAAAGTATATTATTAAACTATATTATTAAAGTATATTATTAAACTATATTATTAAACTATATTATTAAAGTATATTATTAAAGTATATTATTAAGTATATTATTAAAGTATATTATTAAAGTATATTATTAAACTATATTATTAAACTATATTATTAAACTATAGTATAAAGTATATTATTAAAGTATATTATTAAAGTATATTATTAAACTATATTATTAAACTATATTATTAAACTATATTATTAAACTATATTATTAAGTATATTATTAAAGTATATTATTAAAGTATATTATTAAACTATATTATTAAGTATATTATTAAAGTATATTATTAAAGTATATTATTAAGTATATTATTAAACTATATTATTAAAGTATATTAATAAAGTATATTAATAAACTATATTATTAAAGTATATTTTTAAAGTATATTATTAAAGTATATTATTAAAGTATATTATTAAGTATATTATTAAACTATATTATTAAACTATATTATTAAACTATATTATTAAACTATATTATTAAAGTATATTATTAAAGTATATTATTAAAGTATATTATTAAAGTATATTATTAAACTATATTATTAAGTATATTATTAAAGTATATTATTAAACTATATTATTAAACTATATTATTAAGTATATTATTAAGTATATTATTAAACTATATTATTAAACTATATTATTAAGTATATTATTAAACTATATTATTAAAGTATATTATTAAAGTATATTATTAAAGTATATTATTCAACTATATTATTAAAGTATATTATTAAACTATATTATTAAACTATATTATTAAACTATATTATTAAACTATATTATTAAGTATATTATTAAACTATATTATTAAAGTATATTATTAAACTATATTATTAAACTATATTATTAAAGTATATTATTAAAGTATATTATTAAACTATATTATTCAACTATATTATTAAACTATATTATTAAACTATATTATTAAACTATATTATTAAACTATATTATTAAACTATATTATTAAACTATATTATTAAACTATATTATTCAACTATATTATTAAAGTATATTATTAAAGTATATTATTAAACTATATTATTAAAGTATATTATTAAACTATATTATTAAAGTATATTATTAAAGTATATTATTAAAGTATATTATTAAACTATATTATTAAACTATATTATTAAGTATATTATTAAGTATATTATTAAACTATATTATTAAACTATATTATTAAGTATATTATTAAACTATATTATTAAAGTATATTATTAAACTATATTATTCAACTATATTATTCAACTATATTATTAAAGTATATTATTAAAGTATATTATTAAACTATATTATTAAGTATATTATTAAACTATATTATTAAAGTATATTATTAAAGTATATTATTAAAGTATATTATTAAAGTATATTATTAAAGTATATTAATAAAGTATATTATTAAACTATATTATTAAACTATATTATTAAACTATATTATTAAACTATATTATTAAACTATATTATTAAGTATATTATTAAAGTATATTATTAAAGTATATTATTAAAGTATATTATTAAACTATATTATTAAACTATATTATTAAACTATATTATTAAACTATATTATTAAAGTATATTATTAAACTATATTATTAAAGTATATTATTAAACTATATTATTAAAGTATATTATTAAAGTATATTATTAAAGTATATTATTAAGTATATTATTAAAGTATATTATTAAAGTATATTATTAAAGTATATTATTAAACTATATTATTAAACTATAGTATAAAGTATATTATTAAAGTATATTATTAAAGTATATTATTAAAGTATATTATTAAACTATATTATTAAACTATATTATTAAACTATATTATTAAACTATATTATTAAGTATATTATTAAAGTATATTATTAAAGTATATTATTAAACTATATTATTAAGTATATTATTAAAGTATATTATTAAAGTATATTATTAAGTATATTATTAAACTATATTATTAAAGTATATTAATAAAGTATATTAATAAACTATATTATTAAAGTATATTTTTAAAGTATATTATTAAAGTATATTATTAAAGTATATTATTAAGTATATTATTAAACTATATTATTAAACTATATTATTAAACTATATTATTAAACTATATTATTAAAGTATATTATTAAAGTATATTATTAAAGTATATTATTAAAGTATATTATTAAACTATATTATTAAGTATATTATTAAAGTATATTATTAAACTATATTATTAAACTATATTATTAAGTATATTATTAAGTATATTATTAAACTATATTATTAAACTATATTATTAAGTATATTATTAAACTATATTATTAAAGTATATTATTAAAGTATATTATTAAAGTATATTATTCAACTATATTATTAAAGTATATTATTAAACTATATTATTAAACTATATTATTAAACTATATTATTAAACTATATTATTAAGTATATTATTAAACTATATTATTAAAGTATATTATTAAACTATATTATTAAAGTATATTATTAAAGTATATTATTAAAGTATATTATTAAACTATATTATTCAACTATATTATTAAACTATATTATTAAACTATATTATTAAACTATATTATTAAACTATATTATTAAACTATATTATTCAACTATATTATTAAAGTATATTATTAAAGTATATTATTAAACTATATTATTAAAGTATATTATTAAACTATATTATTAAACTATATTATTAAACTATATTATTAAACTATATTATTAAAGTATATTATTAAGTATATTATTAAAGTATATTATTAAAGTATATTATTAAAGTATATTATTAAAGTATATTATTAAGTATATTATTAAGTATATTATTAAAGTATATTATTAAAGTATATTATTAAACTATATTATTAAGTATATTATTAAGTATATTATTAAAGTATATTATTCAACTATATTATTCAACTATATTATTAAAGTATATTATTAAAGTATATTTTTAAACTATATTATTAAGTATATTATTAAGTATATTATTAAAGTATATTATTAAACTATATTATTAAGTATATTATTAAAGTATATTATTAAAGTATATTATTCAAGTATATTATTAAAGTATATTATTAAAGTATATTATTAAAGTATATTATTAAAGTATATTATTCAAGTATATTATTAAACTATATTATTAAACTATATTATTAAGTATATTATTAAACTATATTATTAAAGTATATTATTAAGTATATTATTAAACTATATTATTAAAGTATATTAATAAACTATATTATTAAAGTATATTTTTAAAGTATATTATTAAAGTATATTATTAAAGTATATTATTAAGTATATTATTAAACTATATTATTAAAGTATATTATTAAAGTATATTATTAAAGTATATTATTAAACTATATTATTAAACTATATTATTAAACTATATTATTAAGTATATTATTAAAGTATATTATTAAACTATATTATTAAACTATATTATTAAGTATATTATTAAGTATATTATTAAACTATATTATTAAACTATATTATTAAGTATATTATTAAAGTATATTATTAAAGTATATTATTCAACTATATTATTAAAGTATATTATTAAAGTATATTATTAAACTATATTATTAAACTATATTAATAAACTATATTATTAAACTATATTATTAAAGTATATTATTAAGTATATTATTAAACTATATTATTAAAGTATATTATTAAAGTATATTATTAAAGTATATTATTAAAGTATATTATTAAAGTATATTATTAAAGTATATTATTAAAGTATATTATTAAGTATATTATTAAGTAGTGATCGACCGATATGGTTTTTGGCCGATATTTCCGATCACCGATTAGTGGAGAATCAAAAAGCCCGATAGCCGATATTATGACCGATATTAATTTAAGTAAAAAAAAATTTTTTTACAGTAACTAAATTCTAACACAACAATTCCTTTAAATGCATTGGAGAACATTTATTGCTTATAAAAAGTTAGTGCAAGAAGCACCAACATCGTTTTCAGTAACAACCCCCCCCCCCATCAAATGCAGCTTTAATTTAGTGCAAACATGTACTGTAGCAGAATATGGAACATAGTGCTGTATGAAGTGCAGGCACAGGCTTAAAACATTTATTTAAAAATAAATCAGGGAAAAATAATCAGTTTATTTATCCAAATTTGTGATCTACAAGCCCACAGAACATTGCAGCATGACATGTTGAGAGCTTGTAGATCTGCTGCCCAAACTCCCCAAAGCCATGTGACCTTGTTGTTTTTACTCCACCACTGAAATTTGCCACTTTCAAGATCATAGTTTTATAGCAATACAAGACAATAGCCTTGTATGTCTCAAAACACTGGCCTACCGTTACATTATTGTCAACTAAATACATATGAATTAGAAATTAAGACAAATATTGACAATGCTACTGATTGGTTCATTCTTCATTGGCTTGCAGTTAGTTATTGCACATAGCCAAAATGCAATAATAATAATAGGCTGGTCAGGATGGGGGGGAAAAGTTGTCCTTTTAGAAAACATTCAGTTGGCTCGCATGCATGCACGCACGCACACACACACACACACACACACACACACACAGTCACACACACACACACACACGCAGCATGTGGGCGCGCGCGCACACACACACACACACACACACGCAGCATGTGGGCACGCGCGCGCGCGCACACACACACACACACACACACACAATCAAAGAACCGTTTACATCTGCTGTAAGTTTGCAGCGTTAGCATAGGAGCTAGCGTTGGCTAATGTAGGTCTACCAGTCCCTCTCAGTGTGGATTTTATTTTTGTTAATGCAAGATGAAAACAGCAATGTTTATGGTTACAAGGTTAGTATTACTCCTTCTAGCCCTGGTCCTCTCTCTTTTTACTCCGTGTGTGTGTGGAACTGGGAGGGAGGGAGGAGCACAGGCAGAGCGTGCTGTGCTCTGTGTGTGTCTACTCCTCCGTGTTAGACACGCAGCTAAGCTATATACATCTCCTTACAACCGTACTCTACCGGATTTTCAATGAGAGTTGAGTGGTTGTTGTACTTTTTTGCGCATTTATGACAAAATATAATAATCGGCCGTTTTTTTTCGATTATTAACTTTTACCACCGATACCGATATTAATAAAAAACATGAATATCGAAGCCGATAATCGGCCGTGGCCGATTATCGGTCGATCACTATTATTAAGTATATTATTAAACTATATTATTAAAGTATATTATTAAACTATATTATTAAAGTATATTATTAAGTATATTATTAAAGTATATTATTAAAGTATATTATTAAACTATATTATTCAACTATATTATTAAAGTATATTATTAAACTATATTATTAAAGTATATTATTAAACTATATTATTCAACTATATTATTAAAGTATATTATTAAACTATATTATTAAACTATATTATTAAACTATATTATTAAACTATATTATTAAGTATATTATTAAACTATATTATTAAAGTATATTATTAAGTATATTATTAAACTATATTATTAAAGTATATTATTAAAGTATATTATTAAAGTATATTATTAAACTATATTATTAAACTATATTATTAAACTATATTATTAAACTATATTAATAAAGTATATTATTAAACTATATTATTAAACTATATTATTAAACTATATTATTAAACTATATTATTAAACTATATTATTAAACTATAGTATTAAAGTATATTATTAAACTATATTATTAAAGTATATTATTAAACTATATTATTAAACTATATTATTAAACTATAGTATTAAACTATATTATTAAAGTATATTATTAAAGTATATTATTAAAGTATATTATTAAACTATATTATTAAAGTATATTATTAAACTATATTATTAAACTATATTATTAAGTATATTATTAAACTATATTATTAAACTATATTATTAAACTATATTATTAAACTATATTATTAAACTATATTATTAAACTATATTATTAAGTATATTATTAAACTATATTATTAAACTATATTTTAAGTATATTATTAAACTATATTATTAAACTATATTATTAAAGTATATTATTAAACTATATTATTCAACTATATTATTAAAGTATATTATTAAAATATATTATTCAACTATAGTATTAAAGTATATTATTAAACTATATTATTAAGTATATTATTAAACTATATTATTAAGTATATTATTAAGTATATTATTAAAGTATATTATTAAACTATATTATTAAGTATATTATTAAACTATATTATTAAAGTATATTATTAAAGTATATTATTAAACTATATTATTAAAGTATATTATTAAAGTATATTATTAAACTATATTATTAAAGTATATTATTAAAGTATATTATTAAAGTATATTATTAAAGTATATTATTAAGTATATTATTAAAGTATATTATTAAAGTATATTATTAAGTATATTATTAAACTATATTATTAAGTATATTATTAAACTATATTATTAAAGTATATTATTAAAGTATATTATTAAAGTATATTATTAAGTATATTATTAAAGTATATTATTAAAGTATATTATTAAAGTATATTATTAAAGTATATTATTCAACTATATTATTAAAGTATATTATTAAAGTATATTATTCAAGTATATTATTAAACTATATTATTAAAGTATATTATTAAAGTATATTATTAAAGTATATTATTAAACTATATTATTAAAGTATATTATTAAGTATATTATTAAACTATATTATTAAACTATATTATTAAGTATATTATTAAGTATATTATTAAAGTATATTATTAAAGTATATTATTAAAGTATATTATTAAAGTATATTATTAAGTATATTATTAAGTATATTATTAAACTATATTATTAAAGTATATTATTAAAGTATATTATTAAGTATATTATTAAACTATATTATTAAGTATATTATTAAACTATATTATTAAAGTATATTATTAAAGTATATTATTAAACTATATTATTAAGTATATTATTAAAGTATATTATTAAAGTATATTATTAGGTATATTATTAAGTATATTATTAAAGTATATTTTTTAAAGTATATTATTAAAGTATATTATTAAAGTATATTATTAAACTATATTATTAAGTATATTATTAAACTATATTATTAAAGTATATTATTAAACTATATTATTAAAGTATATTATTAAACTATATTATTAAAGTATATTATTAAAGTATATTATTAAACTATATTATTAAGTATATTATTAAACTATATTATTAAACTATATTATTAAACTATATTATTAAACTATATTATTAAACTATATTATTAAAGTATATTATTAAAGTATATTATTAAACTATATTATTAAACTATATTATTAAAGTATATTATTAAACTATATTATTAAGTATATTATTAAACTATATTATTAAAGTATATTATTAAACTATATTATTAAAGTATATTATTAAACTATATTATTAAACTATATTATTAAACTATAGTATAAAGTATATTATTAAAGTATATTATTAAAGTATATTATTAAAGTATATTATTAAAGTATATTATTAAAGTATATTATTAAAGTATATTATTAAAGTATATTATTAAGTATATTATTAAAGTATATTATTAAAGTATATTATTAAACTATATTATTAAGTATATTATTAAGTATATTATTAAAGTATATTATTAAACTATATTATTAACTATATTATTAAAGTATATTATTAAAGTATATTATTAAAGTATATTATTCAACTATATTATTAAAGTATATTATTAAAGTATATTATTAAACTATATTATTAAACTATATTATTAAAGTATATTATTCAAGTATATTATTAAAGTATATTATTCAACTATATTATTAAGTATATTATTAAGTATATTATTAAACTATATTATTAAACTATATTATTAAGTATATTATTAAACTATATTATTAAAGTATATTATTAAACTATATTATTAAACTATATTATTAAACTATATTATTAAACTATATTATTAAAGTATATTATTAAGTATATTATTAAACTATATTATTAAAGTATATTATTAAAGTATATTTTTAAAGTATATTATTAAACTATATTATTAAACTATATTATTAAACTATATTATTAAGTATATTATTAAACTATATTATTAAGTATATTATTAAGTATATTATTAAAGTATATTATTAAAGTATATTATTAAAGTATATTATTAAAGTATATTATTAAGTATATTATTAAGTATATTATTAAAGTATATTATTAAAGTATATTATTAAAGTATATTATTAAGTATATTATTAAAGTATATTATTAAAGTATATTATTACGAATCTATAAACTGTGTTGGGATGAAAGCTAGCCACTTTGAGCAATGTGGGAAGTGCTGGGGCAGTTTGGGACAACAGGGCCAAAATGTCACTTTCACAGTCCCAAAGTGCCATTTTCACAGTAAAAAGGCCTGGTTCACTTTTGCTTAGCTTAGTCTGTAACTTGAAAACTATGTACCGTATGGCCCTATAAACTGTGTTGGGATGAAAGCTAGCCACTTTGAGCAATGTGGGAAGTGCTGGGGCAGTTTGGGACAACAGGGCCAAAATGTCACTTTCACAGTCCCAAAGTGCCGTTTTCACAGTAAAAAGGCCTGGTTCACTTTTGCTTAGCTTAGTCTGTAACTTGAAAACTATGTACCGTATGGCCCTATAAACTGTGTTGGGATGAAAGCTAGCCACTTTGAGCAATGTGGGAAGTGCTGGGGCAGTTTGGGACAACAGGGCCAAAACCCTAACCCTAACCCTAACCCTTTCACAGTCCCAAAGTGCCATTTTCACAGTAAAAAAAAAAAGATTAATTTTGCTTAGCTTAGTCTGTAACTTGAAAACTATGTACCGTATGGCCCTATAAACTGTGTTGGGATGAAAGCTAGCCACTTTGAGCAATGTGGGAAGTGCTGGGGCAGTTTGGGACAACAGGGCCAAAATGTCACTTTCACAGTCCCAAAGTGCCATTTTCACAGTAAAAAGGCCTGGTTCACTTTTGCTTAGCTTAGTCTGTAACTTGAAAACTATGTACCGTATGGCCCTATAAACTGTGTTGGGATGAAAGCTAGCCACTTTGAGCAATGTGGGAAGTGCTGGGGCAGTTTGGGACAACAGGGCCAAAATGTCACTTTCACAGTCCCAAAGTGCCGTTTTCACAGTAAAAAGGCCTGGTTCACTTTTGCTTAGCTTAGTCTGTAACTTAAAAACTATGTACCGTATGGCCCTATAAACTGTGTTGGGATGAAAGCTAGCCACTTTGAGCAATGTGGGAAGTGCTGGGGCAGTTTGGGACAACAGGGCCAAAACCCTAACCCTAACCCTAACCCTTTCACAGTCCCAAAGTGACATTTTCACAGTAAAAAAAAAAAGATTAATTTTGCTTAGCTTAGTCTGTAACTTGAAAACTATGTACCGTATGGCCCTATAAACTGTGTTGGGATGAAAGCTAGCCACTTTGAGCAATGTGGGAAGTGCTGGGGCAGTTTGGGACAACAGGGCCAAAATGTCACTTTCACAGTCCCAAAGTGCCATTTTCACAGTAAAAAGGCCTGGTTCACTTTTGCTTAGCTTAGTCTGTAACTTGAAAACTATGTACCGTATGGCCCTATAAACTGTGTTGGGATGAAAGCTAGCCACTTTGAGCAATGTGGGAAGTGCTGGGGCAGTTTGGGACAACAGGGCCAAAACCCTAACCCTAACCCTAACCCTTTCACAGTCCCAAAGTGCCATTTTCACAGTAAAAAAAAAAAGATTCATTTTGCTTAGCTTAGTCTGTAACTTGAAAACTATGTACCGTATGGCCCTATAAACTGTGTTGGGATGAAAGCTAGCCACTTTGAGCAATGTGGGAAGTGCTGGGGCAGTTTGGGACAACAGGGCCAAAACCCTAACCCTAACCCCAACCCTTTCACAGTCCCAAAGTGCCATTTTCACAGTAAAAAAAAAAAGATTCATTTTGCTTAGCTTAGTCTGTAACTTGAAAACTATGTACCGTATGGCCCTATAAACTGTGTTGGGATGAAAGCTAGCCACTTTGAGCAATGTGGGAAGTGCTGGGGCAGTTTGGGACAACAGGGCCAAAATGTCACTTTCACAGTCCCAAAGTGCCATTTTCACAGTAAAAAGGCCTGGTTCACTTTTGCTTAGCTTAGTCTGTAACTTGAAAACTATGTACCGTATGGCCCTATAAACTGTGTTGGGATGAAAGCTAGCCACTTTGAGCAATGTGGGAAGTGCTGGGGCAGTTTGGGACAACAGGGCCAAAACCCTAACCCTAACCCTAACCCTTTCACAGTCCCAAAGTGCCATTTTCACAGTAAAAAAAAAAAGATTCATTTTGCTTAGCTTAGTCTGTAACTTGAAAACTATGTACCGTATGGCCCTATAAACTGTGTTGGGATGAAAGCTAGCCACTTTGAGCAATGTGGGAAGTGCTGGGGCAGTTTGGGACAACAGGGCCAAAACCCTAACCCTAACCCCAACCCTTTCACAGTCCCAAAGTGCCATTTTCACAGTAAAAAAAAAAAGATTCATTTTGCTTAGCTTAGTCTGTAACTTGAAAACTATGTACCGTATGGCCCTATAAACTGTGTTGGGATGAAAGCTAGCCACTTTGAGCAATGTGGGAAGTGCTGGGGCAGTTTGGGACAACAGGGCCAAAATGTCACTTTCACAGTCCCAAAGTGCCATTTTCACAGTAAAAAGGCCTGGTTCACTTTTGCTTAGCTTAGTCTGTAACTTGAAAACTATGTACCGTATGGCCCTATAAACTGTGTTGGGATGAAAGCTAGCCACTTTGAGCAATGTGGGAAGTGCTGGGGCAGTTTGGGACAACAGGGCCAAAACCCTAACCCTAACCCTAACCCTTTCACAGTCCCAAAGTGCCATTTTCACAGTAAAAAAAAAAGATTCATTTTGCTTAGCTTAGTCTGTAACTTGAAAACTATGTACCGTATGGCCCTATAAACTGTGTTGGGATGAAAGCTAGCCACTTTGAGCAATGTGGGAAGTGCTGGGGCAGTTTGGGACAACAGGGCCAAAACCCTAACCCTAACCCCAACCCTTTCACAGTCCCAAAGTGCCATTTTCACAGTAAAAAAAAAAAGATTCATTTTGCTTAGCTTAGTCTGTAACTTGAAAACTATGTACCGTATGGCCCTATAAACTGTGTTGGGATGAAAGCTAGCCACTTTGAGCAATGTGGGAAGTGCTGGGGCAGTTTGGGACAACAGGGCCAAAATGTCACTTTCACAGTCCCAAAGTGCCATTTTCACAGTAAAAAGGCCTGGTTCACTTTTGCTTAGCTTAGTCTGTAACTTGAAAACTATGTACCGTATGGCCCTATAAACTGTGTTGGGATGAAAGCTAGCCACTTTGAGCAATGTGGGAAGTGCTGGGGCAGTTTGGGACAACAGGGCCAAAACCCTAACCCTAACCCTAACCCTTTCACAGTCCCAAAGTGCCATTTTCACAGTAAAAAAAAAAAGATTAATTTTGCTTAGCTTAGTCTGTAACTTGAAAACTATGTACCGTATGGCCCTATAAACTGTGTTGGGATGAAAGCTAGCCACTTTGAGCAATGTGGGAAGTGCTGGGGCAGTTTGGGACAACAGGGCCAAAATGTCACTTTCACAGTCCCAAAGTGCCATTTTCACAGTAAAAAGGCCTGGTTCACTTTTGCTTAGCTTAGTCTGTAACTTGAAAACTATGTACCGTATGGCCCTATAAACTGTGTTGGGATGAAAGCTAGCCACTTTGAGCAATGTGGGAAGTGCTGGGGCAGTTTGGGACAACAGGGCCAAAATGTCACTTTCACAGTCCCAAAGTGCCATTTTCACAGTAAAAAGGCCTGGTTCACTTTTGCTTAGCTTAGTCTGTAACTTGAAAACTATGTACCGTATGGCCCTATAAACTGTGTTGGGATGAAAGCTAGCCACTTTGAGCAATGTGGGAAGTGCTGGGGCAGTTTGGGACAACAGGGCCAAAACCCTAACCCTAACCCTAACCCTTTCACAGTCCCAAAGTGCCATTTTCACAGTAAAAAAAAAAGATTCATTTTGCTTAGCTTAGTCTGTAACTTGAAAACTATGTACCGTATGGCCCTATAAACTGTGTTGGGATGAAAGCTAGCCACTTTGAGCAATGTGGGAAGTGCTGGGGCAGTTTGGGACAACAGGGCCAAAATGTCACTTTCACAGTCCCAAAGTGCCGTTTTCACAGTAAAAAGGCCTGGTTCACTTTTGCTTAGCTTAGTCTGTAACTTGAAAACTATGTACCGTATGGCCCTATAAACTGTGTTGGGATGAAAGCTAGCCACTTTGAGCAATGTGGGAAGTGCTGGGGCAGTTTGGGACAACAGGGCCAAAATGTCACTTTCACAGTCCCAAAGTGCCGTTTTCACAGTAAAAAGGCCTGGTTCACTTTTGCTTAGCTTAGTCTGTAACTTGAAAACTATGTACCGTATGGCCCTATAAACTGTGTTGGGATGAAAGCTAGCCACTTTGAGCAATGTGGGAAGTGCTGGGGCAGTTTGGGACAACAGGGCCAAAACCCTAACCCTAACCCTAACCCTTTCACAGTCCCAAAGTGCCATTTTCACAGTAAAAAAAAAAAGATTCATTTTGCTTAGCTTAGTCTGTAACTTGAAAACTATGTACCGTATGGCCCTATAAACTGTGTTGGGATGAAAGCTAGCCACTTTGAGCAATGTGGGAAGTGCTGGGGCAGTTTGGGACAACAGGGCCAAAATGTCACTTTCACAGTCCCAAAGTGCCATTTTCACAGTAAAAAGGCCTGGTTCACTTTTGCTTAGCTTAGTCTGTAACTTGAAAACTATGTACCGTATGGCCCTATAAACTGTGTTGGGATGAAAGCTAGCCACTTTGAGCAATGTGGGAAGTGCTGGGGCAGTTTGGGACAACAGGGCCAAAATGTCACTTTCACAGTCCCAAAGTGCCGTTTTCACAGTAAAAAGGCCTGGTTCACTTTTGCTTAGCTTAGTCTGTAACTTAAAAACTATGTACCGTATGGCCCTATAAACTGTGTTGGGATGAAAGCTAGCCACTTTGAGCAATGTGGGAAGTGCTGGGGCAGTTTGGGACAACAGGGCCAAAACCCTAACCCTAACCCTAACCCTTTCACAGTCCCAAAGTGACATTTTCACAGTAAAAAAAAAAAGATTAATTTTGCTTAGCTTAGTCTGTAACTTGAAAACTATGTACCGTATGGCCCTATAAACTGTGTTGGGATGAAAGCTAGCCACTTTGAGCAATGTGGGAAGTGCTGGGGCAGTTTGGGACAACAGGGCCAAAATGTCACTTTCACAGTCCCAAAGTGCCATTTTCACAGTAAAAAGGCCTGGTTCACTTTTGCTTAGCTTAGTCTGTAACTTGAAAACTATGTACCGTATGGCCCTATAAACTGTGTTGGGATGAAAGCTAGCCACTTTGAGCAATGTGGGAAGTGCTGGGGCAGTTTGGGACAACAGGGCCAAAACCCTAACCCTAACCCTAACCCTTTCACAGTCCCAAAGTGCCATTTTCACAGTAAAAAAAAAAAGATTCATTTTGCTTAGCTTAGTCTGTAACTTGAAAACTATGTACCGTATGGCCCTATAAACTGTGTTGGGATGAAAGCTAGCCACTTTGAGCAATGTGGGAAGTGCTGGGGCAGTTTGGGACAACAGGGCCAAAACCCTAACCCTAACCCCAACCCTTTCACAGTCCCAAAGTGCCATTTTCACAGTAAAAAAAAAAAGATTCATTTTGCTTAGCTTAGTCTGTAACTTGAAAACTATGTACCGTATGGCCCTATAAACTGTGTTGGGATGAAAGCTAGCCACTTTGAGCAATGTGGGAAGTGCTGGGGCAGTTTGGGACAACAGGGCCAAAATGTCACTTTCACAGTCCCAAAGTGCCATTTTCACAGTAAAAAGGCCTGGTTCACTTTTGCTTAGCTTAGTCTGTAACTTGAAAACTATGTACCGTATGGCCCTATAAACTGTGTTGGGATGAAAGCTAGCCACTTTGAGCAATGTGGGAAGTGCTGGGGCAGTTTGGGACAACAGGGCCAAAACCCTAACCCTAACCCTAACCCTTTCACAGTCCCAAAGTGCCATTTTCACAGTAAAAAAAAAAAGATTCATTTTGCTTAGCTTAGTCTGTAACTTGAAAACTATGTACCGTATGGCCCTATAAACTGTGTTGGGATGAAAGCTAGCCACTTTGAGCAATGTGGGAAGTGCTGGGGCAGTTTGGGACAACAGGGCCAAAACCCTAACCCTAACCCCAACCCTTTCACAGTCCCAAAGTGCCATTTTCACAGTAAAAAAAAAAAGATTCATTTTGCTTAGCTTAGTCTGTAACTTGAAAACTATGTACCGTATGGCCCTATAAACTGTGTTGGGATGAAAGTTAGCCACTTTGAGCAATGTGGGAAGTGCTGGGGCAGTTTGGGACAACAGGGCCAAAATGTCACTTTCACAGTCCCAAAGTGCCATTTTCACAGTAAAAAGGCCTGGTTCACTTTTGCTTAGCTTAGTCTGTAACTTGAAAACTATGTACCGTATGGCCCTATAAACTGTGTTGGGATGAAAGCTAGCCACTTTGAGCAATGTGGGAAGTGCTGGGGCAGTTTGGGACAACAGGGCCAAAACCCTAACCCTAACCCTAACCCTTTCACAGTCCCAAAGTGCCATTTTCACAGTAAAAAAAAAAGATTCATTTTGCTTAGCTTAGTCTGTAACTTGAAAACTATGTACCGTATGGCCCTATAAACTGTGTTGGGATGAAAGCTAGCCACTTTGAGCAATGTGGGAAGTGCTGGGGCAGTTTGGGACAACAGGGCCAAAACCCTAACCCTAACCCCAACCCTTTCACAGTCCCAAAGTGCCATTTTCACAGTAAAAAAAAAAAGATTCATTTTGCTTAGCTTAGTCTGTAACTTGAAAACTATGTACCGTATGGCCCTATAAACTGTGTTGGGATGAAAGCTAGCCACTTTGAGCAATGTGGGAAGTGCTGGGGCAGTTTGGGACAACAGGGCCAAAATGTCACTTTCACAGTCCCAAAGTGCCATTTTCACAGTAAAAAGGCCTGGTTCACTTTTGCTTAGCTTAGTCTGTAACTTGAAAACTATGTACCGTATGGCCCTATAAACTGTGTTGGGATGAAAGCTAGCCACTTTGAGCAATGTGGGAAGTGCTGGGGCAGTTTGGGACAACAGGGCCAAAACCCTAACCCTAACCCTAACCCTTTCACAGTCCCAAAGTGCCATTTTCACAGTAAAAAAAAAAAGATTAATTTTGCTTAGCTTAGTCTGTAACTTGAAAACTATGTACCGTATGGCCCTATAAACTGTGTTGGGATGAAAGCTAGCCACTTTGAGCAATGTGGGAAGTGCTGGGGCAGTTTGGGACAACAGGGCCAAAATGTCACTTTCACAGTCCCAAAGTGCCATTTTCACAGTAAAAAGGCCTGGTTCACTTTTGCTTAGCTTAGTCTGTAACTTGAAAACTATGTACCGTATGGCCCTATAAACTGTGTTGGGATGAAAGCTAGCCACTTTGAGCAATGTGGGAAGTGCTGGGGCAGTTTGGGACAACAGGGCCAAAATGTCACTTTCACAGTCCCAAAGTGCCATTTTCACAGTAAAAAGGCCTGGTTCACTTTTGCTTAGCTTAGTCTGTAACTTGAAAACTATGTACCGTATGGCCCTATAAACTGTGTTGGGATGAAAGCTAGCCACTTTGAGCAATGTGGGAAGTGCTGGGGCAGTTTGGGACAACAGGGCCAAAACCCTAACCCTAACCCTAACCCTTTCACAGTCCCAAAGTGCCATTTTCACAGTAAAAAAAAAAAGATTCATTTTGCTTAGCTTAGTCTGTAACTTGAAAACTATGTACCGTATGGCCCTATAAACTGTGTTGGGATGAAAGCTAGCCACTTTGAGCAATGTGGGAAGTGCTGGGGCAGTTTGGGACAACAGGGCCAAAATGTCACTTTCACAGTCCCAAAGTGCCGTTTTCACAGTAAAAAGGCCTGGTTCACTTTTGCTTAGCTTAGTCTGTAACTTGAAAACTATGTACCGTATGGCCCTATAAACTGTGTTGGGATGAAAGCTAGCCACTTTGAGCAATGTGGGAAGTGCTGGGGCAGTTTGGGACAACAGGGCCAAAACCGTAACCCTAACCCTAACCCTTTCACAGTCCCAAAGTGCCATTTTCACAGTAAAAAAAAAAAGATTCATTTTGCTTAGCTTAGTCTGTAACTTGAAAACTATGTACCGTATGGCCCTATAAACTGTGTTGGGATGAAAGCTAGCCACTTTGAGCAATGTGGGAAGTGCTGGGGCAGTTTGGGACAACAGGGCCAAAATGTCACTTTCACAGTCCCAAAGTGCCATTTTCACAGTAAAAAGGCCTGGTTCACTTTTGCTTAGCTTAGTCTGTAACTTGAAAACTATGTACCGTATGGCCCTATAAACTGTGTTGGGATGAAAGCTAGCCACTTTGAGCAATGTGGGAAGTGCTGGGGCAGTTTGGGACAACAGGGCCAAAACCCTAACCCTAACCCTAACCCTTTCACAGTCCCAAAGTGCCATTTTCACAGTAAAAAAAAAAAGATTCATTTTGCTTAGCTTAGTCTGTAACTTGAAAACTATGTACCGTATGGCCCTATAAACTGTGTTGGGATGAAAGCTAGCCACTTTGAGCAATGTGGGAAGTGCTGGGGCAGTTTGGGACAACAGGGCCAAAACCCTAACCCTAACCCCAACCCTTTCACAGTCCCAAAGTGCCATTTTCACAGTAAAAAAAAAAAGATTCATTTTGCTTAGCTTAGTCTGTAACTTGAAAACTATGTACCGTATGGCCCTATAAACTGTGTTGGGATGAAAGCTAGCCACTTTGAGCAATGTGGGAAGTGCTGGGGCAGTTTGGGACAACAGGGCCAAAATGTCACTTTCACAGTCCCAAAGTGCCATTTTCACAGTAAAAAGGCCTGGTTCACTTTTGCTTAGCTTAGTCTGTAACTTGAAAACTATGTACCGTATGGCCCTATAAACTGTGTTGGGATGAAAGCTAGCCACTTTGAGCAATGTGGGAAGTGCTGGGGCAGTTTGGGACAACAGGGCCAAAATGTCACTTTCACAGTCCCAAAGTGCCATTTTCACAGTAAAAAGGCCTGGTTCACTTTTGCTTAGCTTAGTCTGTAACTTGAAAACTATGTACCGTATGGCCCTATAAACTGTGTTGGGATGAAAGCTAGCCACTTTGAGCAATGTGGGAAGTGCTGGGGCAGTTTGGGACAACAGGGCCAAAACCCTAACCCTAACCCTAACCCTTTCACAGTCCCAAAGTGCCATTTTCACAGTAAAAAAAAAAAGATTCATTTTGCTTAGCTTAGTCTGTAACTTGAAAACTATGTACCGTATGGCCCTATAAACTGTGTTGGGATGAAAGCTAGCCACTTTGAGCAATGTGGGAAGTGCTGGGGCAGTTTGGGACAACAGGGCCAAAACCCTAACCCTAACCCCAACCCTTTCACAGTCCCAAAGTGCCATTTTCACAGTAAAAAAAAAAAGATTCATTTTGCTTAGCTTAGTCTGTAACTTGAAAACTATGTACCGTATGGCCCTATAAACTGTGTTGGGATGAAAGCTAGCCACTTTGAGCAATGTGGGAAGTGCTGGGGCAGTTTGGGACAACAGGGCCAAAATGTCACTTTCACAGTCCCAAAGTGCCATTTTCACAGTAAAAAGGCCTGGTTCACTTTTGCTTAGCTTAGTCTGTAACTTGAAAACTATGTACCGTATGGCCCTATAAACTGTGTTGGGATGAAAGCTAGCCACTTTGAGCAATGTGGGAAGTGCTGGGGCAGTTTGGGACAACAGGGCCAAAATGTCACTTTCACAGTCCCAAAGTGCCATTTTCACAGTAAAAAGGCCTGGTTCACTTTTGCTTAGCTTAGTCTGTAACTTGAAAACTATGTACCGTATGGCCCTATAAACTGTGTTGGGATGAAAGCTAGCCACTTTGAGCAATGTGGGAAGTGCTGGGGCAGTTTGGGACAACAGGGCCAAAACCCTAACCCTAACCCTAACCCTTTCACAGTCCCAAAGTGCCATTTTCACAGTAAAAAAAAAAAGATTCATTATGCTTAGCTTAGTCTGTAACTTGAAAACTATGTACCGTATGGCCCTATAAACTGTGTTGGGATGAAAGCTAGCCACTTTGAGCAATGTGGGAAGTGCTGGGGCAGTTTGGGACAACAGGGCCAAAACCCTAACCCTAACCCCAACCCTTTCACAGTCCCAAAGTGCCATTTTCACAGTAAAAAAAAAAAGATTAATTTTGCTTAGCTTAGTCTGTAACTTGAAAACTATGTACCGTATGGCCCTATAAACTGTGTTGGGATGAAAGCTAGCCACTTTGAGCAATGTGGGAAGTGCTGGGGCAGTTTGGGACAACAGGGCCAAAATGTCACTTTCACAGTCCCAAAGTGCCATTTTCACAGTAAAAAGGCCTGGTTCACTTTTGCTTAGCTTAGTCTGTAACTTGAAAACTATGTACCGTATGGCCCTATAAACTGTGTTGGGATGAAAGCTAGCCACTTTGAGCAATGTGGGAAGTGCTGGGGCAGTTTGGGACAACAGGGCCAAAACCCTAACCCTAACCCTAACCCTTTCACAGTCCCAAAGTGCCATTTTCACAGTAAAAAAAAAAAGATTCATTTTGCTTAGCTTAGTCTGTAACTTGAAAACTATGTACCGTATGGCCCTATAAACTGTGTTGGGATGAAAGCTAGCCACTTTGAGCAATGTGGGAAGTGCTGGGGCAGTTTGGGACAACAGGGCCAAAATGTCACTTTCACAGTCCCAAAGTGCCATTTTCACAGTAAAAAGGCCTGGTTCACTTTTGCTTAGCTTAGTCTGTAACTTGAAAACTATGTACCGTATGGCCCTATAAACTGTGTTGGGATGAAAGCTAGCCACTTTGAGCAATGTGGGAAGTGCTGGGGCAGTTTGGGACAACAGGGCCAAAACCCTAACCCTAACCCCAACCCTTTCACAGTCCCAAAGTGCCATTTTCACAGTAAAAAAAAAAAGATTCATTTTGCTTAGCTTAGTCTGTAACTTGAAAACTATGTACCGTATGGCCCTATAAACTGTGTTGGGATGAAAGCTAGCCACTTTGAGCAATGTGGGAAGTGCTTGGGCAGTTTGGGACAACAGGGCCAAAATGTCACTTTCACAGTCCCAAAGTGCCATTTTCACAGTAAAAAGGCCTGGTTCACTTTTGCTTAGCTTAGTCTGTAACTTGAAAACTATGTACCGTATGGCCCTATAAACTGTGTTGGGATGAAAGCTAGCCACTTTGAGCAATGTGGGAAGTGTTGGGGCAGTTTGGGACAACAGGGCCAAAATGTCACTTTCACAGTCCCAAAGTGCCATTTTCACAGTAAAAAGGCCTGGTTCACTTTTGCTTAGCTTAGTCTGTAACTTGAAAACTATGTACCGTATGGCCCTATAAACTGTGTTGGGATGAAAGCTAGCCACTTTGAGCAATGTGGGAAGTGTTGGGGCAGTTTGGGACAACAGGGCCAAAACCCTAACCCTAACCCTAACCCTTTCACAGTCCCAAAGTGCCATTTTCACAGTAAAAAAAAAAAGATTCATTTTGCTTAGCTTAGTCTGTAACTTGAAAACTATGTACCGTATGGCCCTATAAACTGTGTTGGGATGAAAGCTAGCCACTTTGAGCAATGTGGGAAGTGCTGGGGCAGTTTGGGACAACAGGGCCAAAATGTCACTTTCACAGTCCCAAAGTGCCATTTTCACAGTAAAAAGGCCTGGTTCACTTTTGCTTAGCTTAGTCTGTAACTTGAAAACTATGTACCGTATGGCCCTATAAACTGTGTTGGGATGAAAGCTAGCCACTTTGAGCAATGTGGGAAGTGCTGGGGCAGTTTGGGACAACAGGGCCAAAATGTCACTTTCACAGTCCCAAAGTGCCGTTTTCACAGTAAAAAGGCCTGGTTCACTTTTGCTTAGCTTAGTCTGTAACTTGAAAACTATGTACCGTATGGCCCTATAAACTGTGTTGGGATGAAAGCTAGCCACTTTGAGCAATGTGGGAAGTGCTGGGGCAGTTTGGGACAACAGGGCCAAAATGTCACTTTCACAGTCCCAAAGTGCCATTTTCACAGTAAAAAGGCCTGGTTCACTTTTGCTTAGCTTAGTCTGTAACTTGAAAACTATGTACCGTATGGCCCTATAAACTGTGTTGGGATGAAAGCTAGCCACTTTGAGCAATGTGGGAAGTGCTGGGGCAGTTTGGGACAACAGGGCCAAAATGTCACTTTCACAGTCCCAAAGTGCCGTTTTCACAGTAAAAAGGCCTGGTTCACTTTTGCTTAGCTTAGTCTGTAACTTGAAAACTATGTACCGTATGGCCCTATAAACTGTGTTGGGATGAAAGCTAGCCACTTTGACCAATGTGGGAAGTGCTGGGGCAGTTTGGGACAACAGGGCCAAAACCCTAACCCTAACCCCAACCCTTTCACAGTCCCAAAGTGCCATTTTCACAGTAAAAAAAAAAAGATTCATTTTGCTTAGCTTAGTCTGTAACTTGAAAACTATGTACCGTATGGCCCTATAAACTGTGTTGGGATGAAAGCTAGCCACTTTGAGCAATGTGGGAAGTGCTGGGGCAGTTTGGGACAACAGGGCCAAAATGTCACTTTCACAGTCCCAAAGTGCCATTTTCACAGTAAAAAGGCCTGGTTCACTTTTGCTTAGCTTAGTCTGTAACTTGAAAACTATGTACCGTATGGCCCTATAAACTGTGTTGGGATGAAAGCTAGCCACTTTGACCAATGTGGGAAGTGCTGGGGCAGTTTGGGACAACAGGGCCAAAACCCTAACCCTAACCCCAACCCTTTCACAGTCCCAAAGTGCCATTTTCACAGTAAAAAAAAAAAGATTCATTTTGCTTAGCTTAGTCTGTAACTTGAAAACTATGTACCGTATGGCCCTATAAACTGTGTTGGGATGAAAGCTAGCCACTTTGAGCAATGTGGGAAGTGCTGGGGCAGTTTGGGACAACAGGGCCAAAATGTCACTTTCACAGTCCCAAAGTGCCATTTTCACAGTAAAAAGGCCTGGTTCACTTTTGCTTAGCTTAGTCTGTAACTTGAAAACTATGTACCGTATGGCCCTATAAACTGTGTTGGGATGAAAGCTAGCCACTTTGAGCAATGTGGGAAGTGCTGGGGCAGTTTGGGACAACAGGGCCAAAACCCTAACCCTAACCCTAACCCTTTCACAGTCCCAAAGTGCCATTTTCACAGTAAAAAAAAAAAGATTCATTTTGCTTAGCTTAGTCTGTAACTTGAAAACTATGTACCGTATGGCCCTATAAACTGTGTTGGGATGAAAGCTAGCCACTTTGACCAATGTGGGAAGTGCTGGGGCAGTTTGGGACAACAGGGCCAAAACCCTAACCCTAACCCCAACCCTTTCACAGTCCCAAAGTGCCATTTTCACAGTAAAAAAAAAAAGATTAATTTTGCTTAGCTTAGTCTGTAACTTGAAAACTATGTACCGTATGGCCCTATAAACTGTGTTGGGATGAAAGCTAGCCACTTTGAGCAATGTGGGAAGTGCTGGGGCAGTTTGGGACAACAGGGCCAAAATGTCACTTTCACAGTCCCAAAGTGCCATTTTCACAGTAAAAAGGCCTGGTTCACTTTTGCTTAGCTTAGTCTGTAACTTGAAAACTATGTACCGTATGGCCCTATAAACTGTGTTGGGATGAAAGCTAGCCACTTTGAGCAATGTGGGAAGTGCTGGGGCAGTTTGGGACAACAGGGCCAAAACCCTAACCCTAACCCTAACCCTTTCACAGTCCCAAAGTGCCATTTTCACAGTAAAAAAAAAAAGATTCATTTTGCTTAGCTTAGTCTGTAACTTGAAAACTATGTACCGTATGGCCCTATAAACTGTGTTGGGATGAAAGCTAGCCACTTTGAGCAATGTGGGAAGTGCTGGGGCAGTTTGGGACAACAGGGCCAAAATGTCACTTTCACAGTCCCAAAGTGCCATTTTCACAGTAAAAAGGCCTGGTTCACTTTTGCTTAGCTTAGTCTGTAACTTGAAAACTATGTACCGTATGGCCCTATAAACTGTGTTGGGATGAAAGCTAGCCACTTTGAGCAATGTGGGAAGTGCTGGGGCAGTTTGGGACAACAGGGCCAAAATGTCACTTTCACAGTCCCAAAGTGCCGTTTTCACAGTAAAAAGGCCTGGTTCACTTTTGCTTAGCTTAGTCTGTAACTTGAAAACTATGTACCGTATGGCCCTATAAACTGTGTTGGGATGAAAGCTAGCCACTTTGACCAATGTGGGAAGTGCTGGGGCAGTTTGGGACAACAGGGCCAAAACCCTAACCCTAACCCCAACCCTTTCACAGTCCCAAAGTGCCATTTTCACAGTAAAAAAAAAAAGATTCATTTTGCTTAGCTTAGTCTGTAACTTGAAAACTATGTACCGTATGGCCCTATAAACTGTGTTGGGATGAAAGCTAGCCACTTTGAGCAATGTGGGAAGTGCTGGGGCAGTTTGGGACAACAGGGCCAAAATGTCACTTTCACAGTCCCAAAGTGCCATTTTCACAGTAAAAAGGCCTGGTTCACTTTTGCTTAGCTTAGTCTGTAACTTGAAAACTATGTACCGTATGGCCCTATAAACTGTGTTGGGATGAAAGCTAGCCACTTTGAGCAATGTGGGAAGTGCTGGGGCAGTTTGGGACAACAGGGCCAAAACCCTAACCCTAACCCTAACCCTTTCACAGTCCCAAAGTGCCATTTTCACAGTAAAAAAAAAAAGATTCATTTTGCTTAGCTTAGTCTGTAACTTGAAAACTATGTACCGTATGGCCCTATAAACTGTGTTGGGATGAAAGCTAGCCACTTTGAGCAATGTGGGAAGTGCTGGGGCAGTTTGGGACAACAGGGCCAAAATGTCACTTTCACAGTCCCAAAGTGCCATTTTCACAGTAAAAAGGCCTGGTTCACTTTTGCTTAGCTTAGTCTGTAACTTGAAAACTATGTACCGTATGGCCCTATAAACTGTGTTGGGATGAAAGCTAGCCACTTTGAGCAATGTGGGAAGTGCTGGGGCAGTTTGGGACAACAGGGCCAAAACCCTAACCCTAACCCTAACCCTTTCACAGTCCCAAAGTGCCATTTTCACAGTAAAAAAAAAAAGATTCATTTTGCTTAGCTTAGTCTGTAACTTGAAAACTATGTACCGTATGGCCCTATAAACTGTGTTGGGATGAAAGCTAGCCACTTTGAGCAATGTGGGAAGTGCTGGGGCAGTTTGGGACAACAGGGCCAAAACCCTAACCCTAACCCCAACCCTTTCACAGTCCCAAAGTGCCATTTTCACAGTAAAAAAAAAAAGATTAATTTTGCTTAGCTTAGTCTGTAACTTGAAAACTATGTACCGTATGGCCCTATAAACTGTGTTGGGATGAAAGCTAGCCACTTTGAGCAATGTGGGAAGTGCTGGGGCAGTTTGGGACAACAGGGCCAAAATGTCATTTCACAGTCCCAAAGTGCCATTTTCACAGTAAAAAGGCCTGGTTCACTTTTGCTTAGCTTAGTCTGTAACTTGAAAACTATGTACCGTATGGCCCTATAAACTGTGTTGGGATGAAAGCTAGCAACTTTGAGCAATGTGGGAAGTGCTGGGGCAGTTTGGGACAACAGGGCCAAAACCCTAACCCTAACCCCAACCCTTTCACAGTCCCAAAGTGCCATTTTCACAGTAAAAAAAAAAAGATTCATTTTGCTTAGCTTAGTCTGTAACTTGAAAACTATGTACCGTATGGCCCTATAAACTGTGTTGGGATGAAAGCTAGCCACTTTGAGCAATGTGGGAAGTGCTGGGGCAGTTTGGGACAACAGGGCCAAAATGTCACTTTCACAGTCCCAAAGTGCCATTTTCACAGTAAAAAGGCCTGGTTCACTTTTGCTTAGCTTAGTCTGTAACTTGAAAACTATGTACCGTATGGCCCTATAAACTGTGTTGGGATGAAAGCTAGCCACTTTGAGCAATGTGGGAAGTGCTGGGGCAGTTTGGGACAACAGGGCCAAAACCCTAACCCTAACCCCAACCCTTTCACAGTCCCAAAGTGCCATTTTCACAGTAAAAAAAAAAAGATTCATTTTGCTTAGCTTAGTCTGTAACTTGAAAACTATGTACCGTATGGCCCTATAAACTGTGTTGGGATGAAAGCTAGCCACTTTGAGCAATGTGGGAAGTGCTGGGGCAGTTTGGGACAACAGGGCCAAAATGTCACTTTCACAGTCCCAAAGTGCCATTTTCACAGTAAAAAGGCCTGGTTCACTTTTGCTTAGCTTAGTCTGTAACTTGAAAACTATGTACCGTATGGCCCTATAAACTGTGTTGGGATGAAAGCTAGCCACTTTGAGCAATGTGGGAAGTGCTGGGGCAGTTTGGGACAACAGGGCCAAAACCCTAACCCTAACCCTAACCCTTTCACAGTCCCAAAGTGCCATTTTCACAGTAAAAAAAAAAAGATTCATTTTGCTTAGCTTAGTCTGTAACTTGAAAACTATGTACCGTATGGCCCTATAAACTGTGTTGGGATGAAAGCTAGCCACTTTGAGCAATGTGGGAAGTGCTGGGGCAGTTTGGGACAACAGGGCCAAAATGTCACTTTCACAGTCCCAAAGTGCCATTTTCACAGTAAAAAGGCCTGGTTCACTTTTGCTTAGCTTAGTCTGTAACTTGAAAACTATGTACCGTATGGCCCTATAAACTGTGTTGGGATGAAAGCTAGCCACTTTGAGCAATGTGGGAAGTGCTGGGGCAGTTTGGGACAACAGGGCCAAAACCCTAACCCTAACCCTAACCCTTTCACAGTCCCAAAGTGCCATTTTCACAGTAAAAAAAAAAAGATTCATTTTGCTTAGCTTAGTCTGTAACTTGAAAACTATGTACCGTATGGCCCTATAAACTGTGTTGGGATGAAAGCTAGCCACTTTGAGCAATGTGGGAAGTGCTGGGGCAGTTTGGGACAACAGGGCCAAAACCCTAACCCTAACCCCAACCCTTTCACAGTCCCAAAGTGCCATTTTCACAGTAAAAAAAAAAAGATTCATTTTGCTTAGCTTAGTCTGTAACTTGAAAACTATGTACCGTATGGCCCTATAAACTGTGTTGGGATGAAAGCTAGCCACTTTGAGCAATGTGGGAAGTGCTGGGGCAGTTTGGGACAACAGGGCCAAAATGTCACTTTCACAGTCCCAAAGTGCCATTTTCACAGTAAAAAGGCCTGGTTCACTTTTGCTTAGCTTAGTCTGTAACTTGAAAACTATGTACCGTATGGCCCTATAAACTGTGTTGGGATGAAAGCTAGCAACTTTGAGCAATGTGGGAAGTGCTGGGGCAGTTTGGGACAACAGGGCCAAAACCCTAACCCTAACCCCAACCCTTTCACAGTCCCAAAGTGCCATTTTCACAGTAAAAAAAAAAAGATTCATTTTGCTTAGCTTAGTCTGTAACTTGAAAACTATGTACCGTATGGCCCTATAAACTGTGTTGGGATGAAAGCTAGCCACTTTGAGCAATGTGGGAAGTGCTGGGGCAGTTTGGGACAACAGGGCCAAAATGTCACTTTCACAGTCCCAAAGTGCCATTTTCACAGTAAAAAGGCCTGGTTCACTTTTGCTTAGCTTAGTCTGTAACTTGAAAACTATGTACCGTATGGCCCTATAAACTGTGTTGGGATGAAAGCTAGCCACTTTGAGCAATGTGGGAAGTGCTGGGGCAGTTTGGGACAACAGGGCCAAAACCCTAACCCTAACCCTAACCCTTTCACAGTCCCAAAGTGCCATTTTCACAGTAAAAAAAAAAAGATTCATTTTGCTTAGCTTAGTCTGTAACTTGAAAACTATGTACCGTATGGCCCTATAAACTGTGTTGGGATGAAAGCTAGCCACTTTGAGCAATGTGGGAAGTGCTGGGGCAGTTTGGGACAACAGGGCCAAAACCCTAACCCTAACCCCAACCCTTTCACAGTCCCAAAGTGCCATTTTCACAGTAAAAAAAAAAAGATTCATTTTGCTTAGCTTAGTCTGTAACTTGAAAACTATGTACCGTATGGCCCTATAAACTGTGTTGGGATGAAAGCTAGCCACTTTGAGCAATGTGGGAAGTGCTGGGGCAGTTTGGGACAACAGGGCCAAAATGTCACTTTCACAGTCCCAAAGTGCCATTTTCACAGTAAAAAGGCCTGGTTCACTTTTGCTTAGCTTAGTCTGTAACTTGAAAACTATGTACCGTATGGCCCTATAAACTGTGTTGGGATGAAAGCTAGCCACTTTGAGCAATGTGGGAAGTGCTGGGGCAGTTTGGGACAACAGGGCCAAAACCCTAACCCTAACCGTAACCCTTTCACAGTCCCAAAGTGCCATTTTCACAGTAAAAAAAAAAATATTAATTTTGCTTAGCTTAGTCTGTAACTTGAAAACTATGTACCGTATGGCCCTATAAACTGTGTTGGGATGAAAGCTAGCCACTTTGAGCAATGTGGGAAGTGCTGGGGCAGTTTGGGACAACAGGGCCAAAATGTCACTTTCACAGTCCCAAAGTGCCATTTTCACAGTAAAAAGGCCTGGTTCACTTTTGCTTAGCTTAGTCTGTAACTTGAAAACTATGTACCGTATGGCCCTATAAACTGTGTTGGGATGAAAGCTAGCCACTTTGAGCAATGTGGGAAGTGCTGGGGCAGTTTGGGACAACAGGGCCAAAATGTCACTTTCACAGTCCCAAAGTGCCGTTTTCACAGTAAAAAGGCCTGGTTCACTTTTGCTTAGCTTAGTCTGTAACTTGAAAACTATGTACCGTATGGCCCTATAAACTGTGTTGGGATGAAAGCTAGCCACTTTGAGCAATGTGGGAAGTGCTGGGGCAGTTTGGGACAACAGGGCCAAAACCCTAACCCTAACCCTAACCCTTTCACAGTCCCAAAGTGCCATTTTCACAGTAAAAAAAAAAAGATTCATTTTGCTTAGCTTAGTCTGTAACTTGAAAACTATGTACCGTATGGCCCTATAAACTGTGTTGGGATGAAAGCTAGCCACTTTGAGCAATGTGGGAAGTGCTGGGGCAGTTTGGGACAACAGGGCCAAAATGTCACTTTCACAGTCCCAAAGTGCCATTTTCACAGTAAAAAGGCCTGGTTCACTTTTGCTTAGCTTAGTCTGTAACTTGAAAACTATGTACCGTATGGCCCTATAAACTGTGTTGGGATGAAAGCTAGCCACTTTGAGCAATGTGGGAAGTGCTGGGGCAGTTTGGGACAACAGGGCCAAAATGTCACTTTCACAGTCCCAAAGTGCCGTTTTCACAGTAAAAAGGCCTGGTTCACTTTTGCTTAGCTTAGTCTGTAACTTGAAAACTATGTACCGTATGGCCCTATAAACTGTGTTGGGATGAAAGCTAGCCACTTTGAGCAATGTGGGAAGTGCTGGGGCAGTTTGGGACAACAGGGCCAAAACCCTAACCCTAACCCTAACCCTTTCACAGTCCCAAAGTGCCATTTTCACAGTAAAAAAAAAAAGATTCATTTTGCTTAGCTTAGTCTGTAACTTGAAAACTATGTACCGTATGGCCCTATAAACTGTGTTGGGATGAAAGCTAGCCACTTTGAGCAATGTGGGAAGTGCTGGGGCAGTTTGGGACAACAGGGCCAAAATGTCACTTTCACAGTCCCAAAGTGCAATTTTCACAGTAAAAAGGCCTGGTTCACTTTTGCTTAGCTTAGTCTGTAACTTGAAAACTATGTACCGTATGGCCCTATAAACTGTGTTGGGATGAAAGCTAGCCACTTTGAGCAATGTGGGAAGTGCTGGGGCAGTTTGGGACAACAGGGCCAAAACCCTAACCCTAACCCTAACCCTTTCACAGTCCCAAAGTGCCATTTTCACAGTAAAAAAAAAAAGATTCATTTTGCTTAGCTTAGTCTGTAACTTGAAAACTATGTACCGTATGGCCCTATAAACTGTGTTGGGATGAAAGCTAGCCACTTTGAGCAATGTGGGAAGTGCTGGGGCAGTTTGGGACAACAGGGCCAAAACCCTAACCCTAACCCCAACCCTTTCACAGTCCCAAAGTGCCATTTTCACAGTAAAAAAAAAAAGATTCATTTTGCTTAGCTTAGTCTGTAACTTGAAAACTATGTACCGTATGGCCCTATAAACTGTGTTGGGATGAAAGCTAGCCACTTTGAGCAATGTGGGAAGTGCTGGGGCAGTTTGGGACAACAGGGCCAAAACCCTAACCCTAACCCTAACCCTTTCACAGTCCCAAAGTGCCATTTTCACAGTAAAAAAAAAAAGATTCATTTTGCTTAGCTTAGTCTGTAACTTGAAAACTATGTACCGTATGGCCCTATAAACTGTGTTGGGATGAAAGCTAGCCACTTTGAGCAATGTGGGAAGTGCTGGGGCAGTTTGGGACAACAGGGCCAAAACCCTAACCCTAACCCCAACCCTTTCACTGTCCCAAAGTGCCATTTTCACAGTAAAAAAAAAAAGATTCATTTTGCTTAGCTTAGTCTGTAACTTGAAAACTATGTACCGTATGGCCCTATAAACTGTGTTGGGATGAAAGCTAGCCACTTTGAGCAATGTGGGAAGTGCTGGGGCAGTTTGGGACAACAGGGCCAAAATGTCACTTTCACAGTCCCAAAGTGCCATTTTCACAGTAAAAAGGCCTGGTTCACTTTTGCTTAGCTTAGTCTGTAACTTGAAAACTATGTACCGTATGGCCCTATAAACTGTGTTGGGATGAAAGCTAGCCACTTTGAGCAATGTGGGAAGTGCTGGGGCAGTTTGGGACAACAGGGCCAAAACCCTAACCCTAACCCTAACCCTTTCACAGTCCCAAAGTGCCATTTTCACAGTAAAAAAAAAAAGATTCATTTTGCTTAGCTTAGTCTGTAACTTGAAAACTATGTACCGTATGGCCCTATAAACTGTGTTGGGATGAAAGCTAGCCACTTTGAGCAATGTGGGAAGTGCTGGGGCAGTTTGGGACAACAGGGCCAAAATGTCACTTTCACAGTCCCAAAGTGCCATTTTCACAGTAAAAAGGCCTGGTTCACTTTTGCTTAGCTTAGTCTGTAACTTGAAAACTATGTACCGTATGGCCCTATAAACTGTGTTGGGATGAAAGCTAGCCACTTTGAGCAATGTGGGAAGTGCTGGGGCAGTTTGGGACAACAGGGCCAAAATGTCACTTTCACAGTCCCAAAGTGCCGTTTTCACAGTAAAAAGGCCTGGTTCACTTTTGCTTAGCTTAGTCTGTAACTTGAAAACTATGTACCGTATGGCCCTATAAACTGTGTTGGGATGAAAGCTAGCCACTTTGAGCAATGTGGGAAGTGCTGGGGCAGTTTGGGACAACAGGGCCAAAATGTCACTTTCACAGTCCCAAAGTGCCATTTTCACAGTAAAAAGGCCTGGTTCACTTTTGCTTAGCTTAGTCTGTAACTTGAAAACTATGTACCGTATGGCCCTATAAACTGTGTTGGGATGAAAGCTAGCCACTTTGAGCAATGTGGGAAGTGCTGGGGCAGTTTGGGACAACAGGGCCAAAATGTCACTTTCACAGTCCCAAAGTGCCGTTTTCACAGTAAAAAGGCCTGGTTCACTTTTGCTTAGCTTAGTCTGTAACTTGAAAACTATGTACCGTATGGCCCTATAAACTGTGTTGGGATGAAAGCTAGCCACTTTGAGCAATGTGGGAAGTGCTGGGGCAGTTTGGGACAACAGGGCCAAAATGTCACTTTCACAGTCCCAAAGTGCCATTTTCACAGTAAAAAGGCCTGGTTCACTTTTGCTTAGCTTAGTCTGTAACTTGAAAACTATGTACCGTATGGCCCTATAAACTGTGTTGGGATGAAAGCTAGCCACTTTGAGCAATGTGGGAAGTGCTGGGGCAGTTTGGGACAACAGGGCCAAAATGTCACTTTCACAGTCCCAAAGTGCCATTTTCACAGTAAAAAGGCCTGGTTCACTTTTGCTTAGCTTAGTCTGTAACTTGAAAACTATGTACCGTATGGCCCTATAAACTGTGTTGGGATGAAAGCTAGCCACTTTGAGCAATGTGGGAAGTGCTGGGGCAGTTTGGGACAACAGGGCCAAAATGTCACTTTCACAGTCCCAAAGTGCCGTTTTCACAGTAAAAAGGCCTGGTTCACTTTTGCTTAGCTTAGTCTGTAACTTGAAAACTATGTACCGTATGGCCCTATAAACTGTGTTGGGATGAAAGCTAGCCACTTTGAGCAATGTGGGAAGTGCTGGGGCAGTTTGGGACAACAGGGCCAAAATGTCACTTTCACAGTCCCAAAGTGCCATTTTCACAGTAAAAAGGCCTGGTTCACTTTTGCTTAGCTTAGTCTGTAACTTGAAAACTATGTACCGTATGGCCCTATAAACTGTGTTGGGATGAAAGCTAGCCACTTTGAGCAATGTGGGAAGTGCTGGGGCAGTTTGGGACAACAGGGCCAAAATGTCACTTTCACAGTCCCAAAGTGCCATTTTCACAGTAAAAAGGCCTGGTTCACTTTTGCTTAGCTTAGTCTGTAACTTGAAAACTATGTACCGTATGGCCCTATAAACTGTGTTGGGATGAAAGCTAGCCACTTTGAGCAATGTGGGAAGTGCTGGGGCAGTTTGGGACAACAGGGCCAAAACCCTAACCCTAACCCTAACCCTTTCACAGTCCCAAAGTGCCATTTTCACAGTAAAAAAAAAAAGATTCATTTTGCTTAGCTTAGTCTGTAACTTGAAAACTATGTACCGTATGGCCCTATAAACTGTGTTGGGATGAAAGCTAGCCACTTTGAGCAATGTGGGAAGTGCTGGGGCATTTTGGGACAACAGGGCCAAAATGTCACTTTCACAGTCCCAAAGTGCCATTTTCACAGTAAAAAGGCCTGGTTCACTTTTGCTTAGCTTAGTCTGTAACTTGAAAACTATGTACCGTATGGCCCTATAAACTGTGTTGGGATGAAAGCTAGCCACTTTGAGCAATGTGGGAAGTGCTGGGGCAGTTTGGGACAACAGGGCCAAAATGTCACTTTCACAGTCCCAAAGTGCCGTTTTCACAGTAAAAAGGCCTGGTTCACTTTTGCTTAGCTTAGTCTGTAACTTGAAAACTATGTACCGTATGGCCCTATAAACTGTGTTGGGATGAAAGCTAGCCACTTTGAGCAATGTGGGAAGTGCTGGGGCAGTTTGGGACAACAGGGCCAAAACCCTAACCCTAACCCTAACCCTTTCACAGTCCCAAAGTGCCATTTTCACAGTAAAAAAAAAAAGATTCATTTTGCTTAGCTTAGTCTGTAACTTGAAAACTATGTACCGTATGGCCCTATAAACTGTGTTGGGATGAAAGCTAGCCACTTTGAGCAATGTGGGAAGTGCTGGGGCAGTTTGGGACAACAGGGCCAAAATGTCACTTTCACAGTCCCAAAGTGCCATTTTCACAGTAAAAAGGCCTGGTTCACTTTTGCTTAGCTTAGTCTGTAACTTGAAAACTATGTACCGTATGGCCCTATAAACTGTGTTGGGATGAAAGCTAGCCACTTTGAGCAATGTGGGAAGTGCTGGGGCAGTTTGGGACAACAGGGCCAAAACCCTAACCCTAACCCTAACCCTTTCACAGTCCCAAAGTGCCATTTTCACAGTAAAAAAAAAAAGATTCATTTTGCTTAGCTTAGTCTGTAACTTGAAAACTATGTACCGTATGGCCCTATAAACTGTGTTGGGATGAAAGCTAGCCACTTTGAGCAATGTGGGAAGTGCTGGGGCAGTTTAGGACAACAGGGCCAAAATGTCACTTTCACAGTCCCAAAGTGCCGTTTTCACAGTAAAAAGGCCTGGTTCACTTTTGCTTAGCTTAGTCTGTAACTTGAAAACTATGTACCGTATGGCCCTATAAACTGTGTTGGGATGAAAGCTAGCCACTTTGAGCAATGTGGGAAGTGCTGGGGCAGTTTGGGACAACAGGGCCAAAATGTCACTTTCACAGTCCCAAAGTGCCATTTTCACAGTAAAAAGGCCTGGTTCACTTTTGCTTAGCTTAGTCTGTAACTTGAAAACTATGTACCGTATGGCCCTATAAACTGTGTTGGGATGAAAGCTAGCCACTTTGAGCAATGTGGGAAGTGCTGGGGCAGTTTGGGACAACAGGGCCAAAATGTCACTTTCACAGTCCCAAAGTGCCGTTTTCACAGTAAAAAGGCCTGGTTCACTTTTGCTTAGCTTAGTCTGTAACTTGAAAACTATGTACCGTATGGCCCTATAAACTGTTGGGATGAAAGCTAGCCACTTTGAGCAATGTGGGAAGTGCTGGGGCAGTTTGGGACAACAGGGCCAAAACCCTAACCCTAACCCTAACCCTTTCACAGTCCCAAAGTGCCATTTTCACAGTAAAAAAAAAAAGATTCATTTTGCTTAGCTTAGTCTGTAACTTGAAAACTATGTACCGTATGGCCCTATAAACTGTGTTGGGATGAAAGCTAGCCACTTTGAGCAATGTGGGAAGTGCTGGGGCAGTTTGGGACAACAGGGCCAAAATGTCACTTTCACAGTCCCAAAGTGCCATTTTCACAGTAAAAAGGCCTGGTTCACTTTTGCTTAGCTTAGTCTGTAACTTGAAAACTATGTACCGTATGGCCCTATAAACTGTGTTGGGATGAAAGCTAGCCACTTTGAGCAATGTGGGAAGTGCTGGGGCAGTTTGGGACAACAGGGCCAAAACCCTAACCCTAACCCTAACCCTTTCACAGTCCCAAAGTGCCATTTTCACAGTAAAAAAAAAAAGATTCATTTTGCTTAGCTTAGTCTGTAACTTGAAAACTATGTACCGTATGGCCCTATAAACTGTGTTGGGATGAAAGCTAGCCACTTTGAGCAATGTGGGAAGTGCTGGGGCAGTTTGGGACAACAGGGCCAAAATGTCACTTTCACAGTCCCAAAGTGCCATTTTCACAGTAAAAAGGCCTGGTTCACTTTTGCTTAGCTTAGTCTGTAACTTGAAAACTATGTACCGTATGGCCCTATAAACTGTGTTGGGATGAAAGCTAGCCACTTTGAGCAATGTGGGAAGTGCTGGGGCAGTTTGGGACAACAGGGCCAAAATGTCACTTTCACAGTCCCAAAGTGCCGTTTTCACAGTAAAAAGGCCTGGTTCACTTTTGCTTAGCTTAGTCTGTAACTTGAAAACTATGTACCGTATGGCCCTATAAACTGTGTTGGGATGAAAGCTAGCCACTTTGAGCAATGTGGGAAGTGCTGGGGCAGTTTGGGACAACAGGGCCAAAATGTCACTTTCACAGTCCCAAAGTGCCATTTTCACAGTAAAAAGGCCTGGTTCACTTTTGCTTAGCTTAGTCTGTAACTTGAAAACTATGTACCGTATGGCCCTATAAACTGTGTTGGGATGAAAGCTAGCCACTTTGAGCAATGTGGGAAGTGCTGGGGCAGTTTGGGACAACAGGGCCAAAATGTCACTTTCACAGTCCCAAAGTGCCGTTTTCACAGTAAAAAGGCCTGGTTCACTTTTGCTTAGCTTAGTCTGTAACTTGAAAACTATGTACCGTATGGCCCTATAAACTGTGTTGGGATGAAAGCTAGCCACTTTGAGCAATGTGGGAAGTGCTGGGGCAGTTTGGGACAACAGGGCCAAAACCCTAACCCTAACCCTAACCCTTTCACAGTCCCAAAGTGCCATTTTCACAGTAAAAAAAAAAAGATTCATTTTGCTTAGCTTAGTCTGTAACTTGAAAACTATGTACCGTATGGCCCTATAAACTGTGTTGGGATGAAAGCTAGCCACTTTGAGCAATGTGGGAAGTGCTGGGGCAGTTTGGGACAACAGGGCCAAAATGTCACTTTCACAGTCCCAAAGTGCCATTTTCACAGTAAAAAGGCCTGGTTCACTTTTGCTTAGCTTAGTCTGTAACTTGAAAACTATGTACCGTATGGCCCTATAAACTGTGTTGGGATGAAAGCTAGCCACTTTGAGCAATGTGGGAAGTGCTGGGGCAGTTTGGGACAACAGGGCCAAAATGTCACTTTCACAGTCCCAAAGTGCCGTTTTCACAGTAAAAAGGCCTGGTTCACTTTTGCTTAGCTTAGTCTGTAACTTGAAAACTATGTACCGTATGGCCCTATAAACTGTGTTGGGATGAAAGCTAGCCACTTTGAGCAATGTGGGAAGTGCTGGGGCAGTTTGGGACAACAGGGCCAAAACCCTAACCCTAACCCTAACCCTTTCACAGTCCCAAAGTGCCATTTTCACAGTAAAAAAAAAAAGATTCATTTTGCTTAGCTTAGTCTGTAACTTGAAAACTATGTACCGTATGGCCCTATAAACTGTGTTGGGATGAAAGCTAGCCACTTTGAGCAATGTGGGAAGTGCTGGGGCAGTTTGGGACAACAGGGCCAAAATGTCACTTTCACAGTCCCAAAGTGCCATTTTCACAGTAAAAAGGCCTGGTTCACTTTTGCTTAGCTTAGTCTGTAACTTGAAAACTATGTACCGTATGGCCCTATAAACTGTGTTGGGATGAAAGCTAGCCACTTTGAGCAATGTGGGAAGTGCTGGGGCAGTTTGGGACAACAGGGCCAAAACCCTAACCCTAACCCTAACCCTTTCACAGTCCCAAAGTGCCATTTTCACAGTAAAAAAAAAAAGATTCATTTTGCTTAGCTTAGTCTGTAACTTGAAAACTATGTACCGTATGGCCCTATAAACTGTGTTGGGATGAAAGCTAGCCACTTTGAGCAATGTGGGAAGTGCTGGGGCAGTTTGGGACAACAGGGCCAAAACCCTAACCCTAACCCCAACCCTTTCACAGTCCCAAAGTGCCATTTTCACAGTAAAAAAAAAAAGATTAATTTTGCTTAGCTTAGTCTGTAACTTGAAAACTATGTACCGTATGGCCCTATAAACTGTGTTGGGATGAAAGCTAGCCACTTTGAGCAATGTGGGAAGTGCTGGGGCAGTTTGGGACAACAGGGCCAAAATGTCACTTTCACAGTCCCAAAGTGCCATTTTCACAGTAAAAAGGCCTGGTTCACTTTTGCTTAGCTTAGTCTGTAACTTGAAAACTATGTACCGTATGGCCCTATAAACTGTGTTGGGATGAAAGCTAGCCACTTTGAGCAATGTGGGAAGTGCTGGGGCAGTTTGGGACAACAGGGCCAAAACCCTAACCCTAACCCTAACCCTTTCACAGTCCCAAAGTGCCATTTTCACAGTAAAAAAAAAAAGATTCATTTTGCTTAGCTTAGTCTGTAACTTGAAAACTATGTACCGTATGGCCCTATAAACTGTGTTGGGATGAAAGCTAGCCACTTTGAGCAATGTGGGAAGTGCTGGGGCAGTTTGGGACAACAGGGCCAAAACCCTAACCCTAACCCCAACCCTTTCACAGTCCCAAAGTGCCATTTTCACAGTAAAAAAAAAAGATTAATTTTGCTTAGCTTAGTCTGTAACTTGAAAACTATGTACCGTATGGCCCTATAAACTGTGTTGGGATGAAAGCTAGCCACTTTGAGCAATGTGGGAAGTGCTGGGGCAGTTTGGGACAACAGGGCCAAAACCCTAACCCTAACCCTAACCCTTTCACAGTCCCAAAGTGCCATTTTCACAGTAAAAAAAAAAAGATTCATTTTGCTTAGCTTAGTCTGTAACTTGAAAACTATGTACCGTATGGCCCTATAAACTGTGTTGGGATGAAAGCTAGCCACTTTGAGCAATGTGGGAAGTGCTGGGGCAGTTTGGGACAACAGGGCCAAAATGTCACTTTCACAGTCCCAAAGTGCCATTTTCACAGTAAAAAGGCCTGGTTCACTTTTGCTTAGCTTAGTCTGTAACTTGAAAACTATGTACCGTATGGCCCTATAAACTGTGTTGGGATGAAAGCTAGCCACTTTGAGCAATGTGGGAAGTGCTGGGGCAGTTTGGGACAACAGGGCCAAAATGTCACTTTCACAGTCCCAAAGTGCCGTTTTCACAGTAAAAAAAAAAAGATTCATTTTGCTTAGCTTTGTCTGTAACTTGAAAACTATGTACCGTATGGCCCTATAAACTGTGTTGGGATGAAAGCTAGCCACTTTGAGCAATGTGGGAAGTGCTGGGGCAGTTTGGGACAACAGGGCCAAAATGTCACTTTCACAGTCCCAAAGTGCCATTTTCACAGTAAAAAGGCCTGGTTCACTTTTGCTTAGCTTAGTCTGTAACTTGAAAACTATGTACCGTATGGCCCTATAAACTGTGTTGGGATGAAAGCTAGCCACTTTGAGCAATGTGGGAAGTGCTGGGGCAGTTTGGGACAACAGGGCCAAAATGTCACTTTCACAGTCCCAAAGTGCCATTTTCACAGTAAAAAGGCCTGGTTCACTTTTGCTTAGCTTAGTCTGTAACTTGAAAACTATGTACCGTATGGCCCTATAAACTGTGTTGGGATGAAAGCTAGCCACTTTGAGCAATGTGGGAAGTGCTGGGGCAGTTTGGGACAACAGGGCCAAAATGTCACTTTCACAGTCCCAAAGTGCCATTTTCACAGTAAAAAGGCCTGGTTCACTTTTGCTTAGCTTAGTCTGTAACTTGAAAACTATGTACCGTATGGCCCTATAAACTGTGTTGGGATGAAAGCTAGCCACTTTGAGCAATGTGGGAAGTGCTGGGGCAGTTTGGGACAACAGGGCCAAAATGTCACTTTCACAGTCCCAAAGTGCCATTTTCACAGTAAAAAGGCCTGGTTCACTTTTGCTTAGCTTAGTCTGTAACTTGAAAACTATGTACCGTATGGCCCTATAAACTGTGTTGGGATGAAAGCTAGCCACTTTGAGCAATGTGGGAAGTGCTGGGGCAGTTTGGGACAACAGGGCCAAAATGTCACTTTCACAGTCCCAAAGTGCCATTTTCACAGTAAAAAGGCCTGGTTCACTTTTGCTTAGCTTAGTCTGTAACTTGAAAACTATGTACCGTATGGCCCTATAAACTGTGTTGGGATGAAAGCTAGCCACTTTGAGCAATGTGGGAAGTGCTGGGGCAGTTTGGGACAACAGGGCCAAAATGTCACTTTCACAGTCCCAAAGTGCCATTTTCACAGTAAAAAGGCCTGGTTCACTTTTGCTTAGCTTAGTCTGTAACTTGAAAACTATGTACCGTATGGCCCTATAAACTGTGTTGGGATGAAAGCTAGCCACTTTGAGCAATGTGGGAAGTGCTGGGGCAGTTTGGGACAACAGGGCCAAAATGTCACTTTCACAGTCCCAAAGTGCCATTTTCACAGTAAAAAGGCCTGGTTCACTTTTGCTTAGCTTAGTCTGTAACTTGAAAACTATGTACCGTATGGCCCTATAAACTGTGTTGGGATGAAAGCTAGCCACTTTGAGCAATGTGGGAAGTGCTGGGGCAGTTTGGGACAACAGGGCCAAAATGTCACTTTCACAGTCCCAAAGTGCCATTTTCACAGTAAAAAAAAACAGATTCATTTTGCTTAGCTTAGTCTGTAACTTGAAAACTATGTACCGTATGGCCCTATAAACTGTGTTGGGATGAAAGCTAGCCACTTTGAGCAATGTGGGAAGTGCTGGGGCAGTTTGGGACAACAGGGCCAAAATGTCACTTTCACAGTCCCAAAGTGCCATTTTCACAGTAAAAAGGCCTGGTTCACTTTTGCTTAGCTTAGTCTGTAACTTGAAAACTATGTACCGTATGGCCCTATAAACTGTGTTGGGATGAAAGCTAGCCACTTTGAGCAATGTGGGAAGTGCTGGGGCAGTTTGGGACAACAGGGCCAAAATGTCACTTTCACAGTCCCAAAGTGCCATTTTCACAGTAAAAAAAAACAGATTCATTTTGCTTAGCTTAGTCTGTAACTTGAAAACTATGTACCGTATGGCCCTATAAACTGTGTTGGGATGAAAGCTAGCCACTTTGAGCAATGTGGGAAGTGCTGGGGCAGTTTGGGACAACAGGGCCAAAATGTCACTTTCACAGTCCCAAAGTGCCATTTTCACAGTAAAAAGGCCTGGTTCACTTTTGCTTAGCTTAGTCTGTAACTTGAAAACTATGTACCGTATGGCCCTATAAACTGTGTTGGGATGAAAGCTAGCCACTTTGAGCAATGTGGGAAGTGCTGGGGCAGTTTGGGACAACAGGGCCAAAATGTCACTTTCACAGTCCCAAAGTGCCATTTTCACAGTAAAAAGGCCTGGTTCACTTTTGCTTAGCTTAGTCTGTAACTTGAAAACTATGTACCGTATGGCCCTATAAACTGTGTTGGGATGAAAGCTAGCCACTTTGAGCAATGTGGGAAGTGCTGGGGCAGTTTGGGACAACAGGGCCAAAATGTCACTTTCACAGTCCCAAAGTGCCGTTTTCACAGTAAAAAGGCCTGGTTCACTTTTGCTTAGCTTAGTCTGTAACTTGAAAACTATGTACCGTATGGCCCTATAAACTGTGTTGGGATGAAAGCTAGCCACTTTGAGCAATGTGGGAAGTGCTGGGGCAGTTTGGGACAACAGGGCCAAAATGTCACTTTCACAGTCCCAAAGTGCCATTTTCACAGTAAAAAAAAACAGATTCATTTTGCTTAGCTTAGTCTGTAACTTGAAAACTATGTACCGTATGGCCCTATAAACTGTGTTGGGATGAAAGCTAGCCACTTTGAGCAATGTGGGAAGTGCTTGGGCAGTTTGGGACAACAGGGCCAAAATGTCACTTTCACAGTCCCAAAGTGCCATTTTCACAGTAAAAAGGCCTGGTTCACTTTTGCTTAGCTTAGTCTGTAACTTGAAAACTATGTACCGTATGGCCCTATAAACTGTGTTGGGATGAAAGCTAGCAACTTTGAGCATTGTGGCAAGAGCTGGGGCAGTTTGGGACAACAGGGAACGAACAGGGCCAAAATGTCACTTTCACAGTCCCAAAGTGCCATTTTCACAGTAAAAAAAAACAGATTAATTTTGCTTAGCTTAGTCTGTAACTTGAAAACTATGTACCGTATGGCCCTATAAACTGTGTTGGGATGAAAGCTAGCCACTTTGAGCAATGTGGGAAGTGCTGGGGCAGTTTGGGACAACAGGGCCAAAATGTCACTTTCACAGTCCCAAAGTGCCATTTTCACAGTAAAAAGGCCTGGTTCACTTTTGCTTAGCTTAGTCTGTAACTTGAAAACTATGTACCGTATGGCCCTATAAACTGTGTTGGGATGAAAGCTAGCCACTTTGAGCAATGTGGGAAGTGCTGGGGCAGTTTGGGACAACAGGGCCAAAATGTCACTTTCACAGTCCCAAAGTGCCATTTTCACAGTAAAAAGGCCTGGTTCACTTTTGCTTAGCTTAGTCTGTAACTTGAAAACTATGTACCGTATGGCCCTATAAACTGTGTTGGGATGAAAGCTAGCCACTTTGAGCATTGTGGCAAGAGCTGGGGCAGTTTGGGACAACAGGGAACGAACAGGGCCAAAATGTCACTTTCACATTTCCAAAGTGCCATTTTCACAGTAAAAAAAAAGAGATTCATTTTGCTTAGCTTAGTCTGTAACTTGAAAACTATGTACCGTATGGCCCTATAAACTGTGTTGGGATGAAAGCTAGCCACTTTGAGCAATGTGGGAAGTGCTGGGGCAGTTTGGGACAACAGGGCCAAAACCCTAACCCTAACCCTAACCCTTTCACAGTCCCAAAGTGCCATTTTCACAGTAAAAAAAAAAAGATTCATTTTGCTTAGCTTAGTCTGTAACTTGAAAACTATGTACCGTATGGCCCTATAAACTGTGTTGGGATGAAAGCTAGCCACTTTGAGCAATGTGGGAAGTGCTGGGGCAGTTTGGGACAACAGGGCCAAAATGTCACTTTCACAGTCCCAAAGTGCCATTTTCACAGTAAAAAGGCCTGGTTCACTTTTGCTTAGCTTAGTCTGTAACTTGAAAACTATGTACCGTATGGCCCTATAAACTGTGTTGGGATGAAAGCTAGCCACTTTGACCAATGTGGGAAGTGCTGGGGCAGTTTGGGACAACAGGGCCAAAACCCTAACCCTAACCCCAACCCTTTCACAGTCCCAAAGTGCCATTTTCACAGTAAAAAAAAAAAGATTCATTTTGCTTAGCTTAGTCTGTAACTTGAAAACTATGTACCGTATGGCCCTATAAACTGTGTTGGGATGAAAGCTAGCCACTTTGAGCAATGTGGGAAGTGCTGGGGCAGTTTGGGACAACAGGGCCAAAATGTCACTTTCACAGTCCCAAAGTGCCATTTTCACAGTAAAAAGGCCTGGTTCACTTTTGCTTAGCTTAGTCTGTAACTTGAAAACTATGTACCGTATGGCCCTATAAACTGTGTTGGGATGAAAGCTAGCCACTTTGAGCAATGTGGGAAGTGCTGGGGCAGTTTGGGACAACAGGGCCAAAACCCTAACCCTAACCCTAACCCTTTCACAGTCCCAAAGTGCCATTTTCACAGTAAAAAAAAAAAGATTCATTTTGCTTAGCTTAGTCTGTAACTTGAAAACTATGTACCGTATGGCCCTATAAACTGTGTTGGGATGAAAGCTAGCCACTTTGACCAATGTGGGAAGTGCTGGGGCAGTTTGGGACAACAGGGCCAAAACCCTAACCCTAACCCCAACCCTTTCACAGTCCCAAAGTGCCATTTTCACAGTAAAAAAAAAAAGATTAATTTTGCTTAGCTTAGTCTGTAACTTGAAAACTATGTACCGTATGGCCCTATAAACTGTGTTGGGATGAAAGCTAGCCACTTTGAGCAATGTGGGAAGTGCTGGGGCAGTTTGGGACAACAGGGCCAAAATGTCACTTTCACAGTCCCAAAGTGCCATTTTCACAGTAAAAAGGCCTGGTTCACTTTTGCTTAGCTTAGTCTGTAACTTGAAAACTATGTACCGTATGGCCCTATAAACTGTGTTGGGATGAAAGCTAGCCACTTTGAGCAATGTGGGAAGTGCTGGGGCAGTTTGGGACAACAGGGCCAAAACCCTAACCCTAACCCTAACCCTTTCACAGTCCCAAAGTGCCATTTTCACAGTAAAAAAAAAAAGATTCATTTTGCTTAGCTTAGTCTGTAACTTGAAAACTATGTACCGTATGGCCCTATAAACTGTGTTGGGATGAAAGCTAGCCACTTTGAGCAATGTGGGAAGTGCTGGGGCAGTTTGGGACAACAGGGCCAAAATGTCACTTTCACAGTCCCAAAGTGCCATTTTCACAGTAAAAAGGCCTGGTTCACTTTTGCTTAGCTTAGTCTGTAACTTGAAAACTATGTACCGTATGGCCCTATAAACTGTGTTGGGATGAAAGCTAGCCACTTTGAGCAATGTGGGAAGTGCTGGGGCAGTTTGGGACAACAGGGCCAAAATGTCACTTTCACAGTCCCAAAGTGCCGTTTTCACAGTAAAAAGGCCTGGTTCACTTTTGCTTAGCTTAGTCTGTAACTTGAAAACTATGTACCGTATGGCCCTATAAACTGTGTTGGGATGAAAGCTAGCCACTTTGACCAATGTGGGAAGTGCTGGGGCAGTTTGGGACAACAGGGCCAAAACCCTAACCCTAACCCCAACCCTTTCACAGTCCCAAAGTGCCATTTTCACAGTAAAAAAAAAAAGATTCATTTTGCTTAGCTTAGTCTGTAACTTGAAAACTATGTACCGTATGGCCCTATAAACTGTGTTGGGATGAAAGCTAGCCACTTTGAGCAATGTGGGAAGTGCTGGGGCAGTTTGGGACAACAGGGCCAAAATGTCACTTTCACAGTCCCAAAGTGCCATTTTCACAGTAAAAAGGCCTGGTTCACTTTTGCTTAGCTTAGTCTGTAACTTGAAAACTATGTACCGTATGGCCCTATAAACTGTGTTGGGATGAAAGCTAGCCACTTTGAGCAATGTGGGAAGTGCTGGGGCAGTTTGGGACAACAGGGCCAAAACCCTAACCCTAACCCTAACCCTTTCACAGTCCCAAAGTGCCATTTTCACAGTAAAAAAAAAAAGATTCATTTTGCTTAGCTTAGTCTGTAACTTGAAAACTATGTACCGTATGGCCCTATAAACTGTGTTGGGATGAAAGCTAGCCACTTTGAGCAATGTGGGAAGTGCTGGGGCAGTTTGGGACAACAGGGCCAAAATGTCACTTTCACAGTCCCAAAGTGCCATTTTCACAGTAAAAAGGCCTGGTTCACTTTTGCTTAGCTTAGTCTGTAACTTGAAAACTATGTACCGTATGGCCCTATAAACTGTGTTGGGATGAAAGCTAGCCACTTTGAGCAATGTGGGAAGTGCTGGGGCAGTTTGGGACAACAGGGCCAAAACCCTAACCCTAACCCTAACCCTTTCACAGTCCCAAAGTGCCATTTTCACAGTAAAAAAAAAAAGATTCATTTTGCTTAGCTTAGTCTGTAACTTGAAAACTATGTACCGTATGGCCCTATAAACTGTGTTGGGATGAAAGCTAGCCACTTTGAGCAATGTGGGAAGTGCTGGGGCAGTTTGGGACAACAGGGCCAAAACCCTAACCCTAACCCCAACCCTTTCACAGTCCCAAAGTGCCATTTTCACAGTAAAAAAAAAAAGATTCATTTTGCTTAGCTTAGTCTGTAACTTGAAAACTATGTACCGTATGGCCCTATAAACTGTGTTGGGATGAAAGCTAGCCACTTTGAGCAATGTGGGAAGTGCTGGGGCAGTTTGGGACAACAGGGCCAAAATGTCATTTCACAGTCCCAAAGTGCCATTTTCACAGTAAAAAGGCCTGGTTCACTTTTGCTTAGCTTAGTCTGTAACTTGAAAACTATGTACCGTATGGCCCTATAAACTGTGTTGGGATGAAAGCTAGCAACTTTGAGCAATGTGGGAAGTGCTGGGGCAGTTTGGGACAACAGGGCCAAAACCCTAACCCTAACCCCAACCCTTTCACAGTCCCAAAGTGCCATTTTCACAGTAAAAAAAAAAAGATTCATTTTGCTTAGCTTAGTCTGTAACTTGAAAACTATGTACCGTATGGCCCTATAAACTGTGTTGGGATGAAAGCTAGCCACTTTGAGCAATGTGGGAAGTGCTGGGGCAGTTTGGGACAACAGGGCCAAAATGTCACTTTCACAGTCCCAAAGTGCCATTTTCACAGTAAAAAGGCCTGGTTCACTTTTGCTTAGCTTAGTCTGTAACTTGAAAACTATGTACCGTATGGCCCTATAAACTGTGTTGGGATGAAAGCTAGCCACTTTGAGCAATGTGGGAAGTGCTGGGGCAGTTTGGGACAACAGGGCCAAAACCCTAACCCTAACCCCAACCCTTTCACAGTCCCAAAGTGCCATTTTCACAGTAAAAAAAAAAAGATTCATTTTGCTTAGCTTAGTCTGTAACTTGAAAACTATGTACCGTATGGCCCTATAAACTGTGTTGGGATGAAAGCTAGCCACTTTGAGCAATGTGGGAAGTGCTGGGGCAGTTTGGGACAACAGGGCCAAAACCCTAACCCTAACCCCAACCCTTTCACAGTCCCAAAGTGCCATTTTCACAGTAAAAAAAAAAAGATTCATTTTGCTTAGCTTAGTCTGTAACTTGAAAACTATGTACCGTATGGCCCTATAAACTGTGTTGGGATGAAAGCTAGCCACTTTGAGCAATGTGGGAAGTGCTGGGGCAGTTTGGGACAACAGGGCCAAAATGTCACTTTCACAGTCCCAAAGTGCCATTTTCACAGTAAAAAGGCCTGGTTCACTTTTGCTTAGCTTAGTCTGTAACTTGAAAACTATGTACCGTATGGCCCTATAAACTGTGTTGGGATGAAAGCTAGCCACTTTGAGCAATGTGGGAAGTGCTGGGGCAGTTTGGGACAACAGGGCCAAAACCCTAACCCTAACCGTAACCCTTTCACAGTCCCAAAGTGCCATTTTCACAGTAAAAAAAAAAATATTAATTTTGCTTAGCTTAGTCTGTAACTTGAAAACTATGTACCGTATGGCCCTATAAACTGTGTTGGGATGAAAGCTAGCCACTTTGAGCAATGTGGGAAGTGCTGGGGCAGTTTGGGACAACAGGGCCAAAATGTCACTTTCACAGTCCCAAAGTGCCATTTTCACAGTAAAAAGGCCTGGTTCACTTTTGCTTAGCTTAGTCTGTAACTTGAAAACTATGTACCGTATGGCCCTATAAACTGTGTTGGGATGAAAGCTAGCCACTTTGAGCAATGTGGGAAGTGCTGGGGCAGTTTGGGACAACAGGGCCAAAATGTCACTTTCACAGTCCCAAAGTGCCGTTTTCACAGTAAAAAGGCCTGGTTCACTTTTGCTTAGCTTAGTCTGTAACTTGAAAACTATGTACCGTATGGCCCTATAAACTGTGTTGGGATGAAAGCTAGCCACTTTGAGCAATGTGGGAAGTGCTGGGGCAGTTTGGGACAACAGGGCCAAAACCCTAACCCTAACCCTAACCCTTTCACAGTCCCAAAGTGCCATTTTCACAGTAAAAAAAAAAAGATTCATTTTGCTTAGCTTAGTCTGTAACTTGAAAACTATGTACCGTATGGCCCTATAAACTGTGTTGGGATGAAAGCTAGCCACTTTGAGCAATGTGGGAAGTGCTGGGGCAGTTTGGGACAACAGGGCCAAAATGTCACTTTCACAGTCCCAAAGTGCCATTTTCACAGTAAAAAGGCCTGGTTCACTTTTGCTTAGCTTAGTCTGTAACTTGAAAACTATGTACCGTATGGCCCTATAAACTGTGTTGGGATGAAAGCTAGCCACTTTGAGCAATGTGGGAAGTGCTGGGGCAGTTTGGGACAACAGGGCCAAAATGTCACTTTCACAGTCCCAAAGTGCCGTTTTCACAGTAAAAAGGCCTGGTTCACTTTTGCTTAGCTTAGTCTGTAACTTGAAAACTATGTACCGTATGGCCCTATAAACTGTGTTGGGATGAAAGCTAGCCACTTTGAGCAATGTGGGAAGTGCTGGGGCAGTTTGGGACAACAGGGCCAAAACCCTAACCCTAACCCTAACCCTTTCACAGTCCCAAAGTGCCATTTTCACAGTAAAAAAAAAAAGATTAATTTTGCTTAGCTTAGTCTGTAACTTGAAAACTATGTACCGTATGGCCCTATAAACTGTGTTGGGATGAAAGCTAGCCACTTTGAGCAATGTGGGAAGTGCTGGGGCAGTTTGGGACAACAGGGCCAAAATGTCACTTTCACAGTCCCAAAGTGCCATTTTCACAGTAAAAAGGCCTGGTTCACTTTTGCTTAGCTTAGTCTGTAACTTGAAAACTATGTACCGTATGGCCCTATAAACTGTGTTGGGATGAAAGCTAGCCACTTTGAGCAATGTGGGAAGTGCTGGGGCAGTTTGGGACAACAGGGCCAAAACCCTAACCCTAACCCCAACCCTTTCACAGTCCCAAAGTGCCATTTTCACAGTAAAAAAAAAAAGATTCATTTTGCTTAGCTTAGTCTGTAACTTGAAAACTATGTACCGTATGGCCCTATAAACTGTGTTGGGATGAAAGCTAGCCACTTTGAGCAATGTGGGAAGTGCTGGGGCAGTTTGGGACAACAGGGCCAAAATGTCACTTTCACAGTCCCAAAGTGCCATTTTCACAGTAAAAAGGCCTGGTTCACTTTTGCTTAGCTTAGTCTGTAACTTGAAAACTATGTACCGTATGGCCCTATAAACTGTGTTGGGATGAAAGCTAGCCACTTTGAGCAATGTGGGAAGTGCTGGGGCAGTTTGGGACAACAGGGCCAAAACCCTAACCCTAACCCTAACCCTTTCACAGTCCCAAAGTGCCATTTTCACAGTAAAAAAAAAAAGATTCATTTTGCTTAGCTTAGTCTGTAACTTGAAAACTATGTACCGTATGGCCCTATAAACTGTGTTGGGATGAAAGCTAGCCACTTTGAGCAATGTGGGAAGTGCTGGGGCAGTTTGGGACAACAGGGCCAAAACCCTAACCCTAACCCCAACCCTTTCACAGTCCCAAAGTGCCATTTTCACAGTAAAAAAAAAAAGATTCATTTTGCTTAGCTTAGTCTGTAACTTGAAAACTATGTACCGTATGGCCCTATAAACTGTGTTGGGATGAAAGCTAGCCACTTTGAGCAATGTGGGAAGTGCTGGGGCAGTTTGGGACAACAGGGCCAAAACCCTAACCCTAACCCTAACCCTTTCACAGTCCCAAAGTGCCATTTTCACAGTAAAAAAAAAAAGATTCATTTTGCTTAGCTTAGTCTGTAACTTGAAAACTATGTACCGTATGGCCCTATAAACTGTGTTGGGATGAAAGCTAGCCACTTTGAGCAATGTGGGAAGTGCTGGGGCAGTTTGGGACAACAGGGCCAAAACCCTAACCCTAACCCCAACCCTTTCACTGTCCCAAAGTGCCATTTTCACAGTAAAAAAAAAAAGATTCATTTTGCTTAGCTTAGTCTGTAACTTGAAAACTATGTACCGTATGGCCCTATAAACTGTGTTGGGATGAAAGCTAGCCACTTTGAGCAATGTGGGAAGTGCTGGGGCAGTTTGGGACAACAGGGCCAAAATGTCACTTTCACAGTCCCAAAGTGCCATTTTCACAGTAAAAAGGCCTGGTTCACTTTTGCTTAGCTTAGTCTGTAACTTGAAAACTATGTACCGTATGGCCCTATAAACTGTGTTGGGATGAAAGCTAGCCACTTTGAGCAATGTGGGAAGTGCTGGGGCAGTTTGGGACAACAGGGCCAAAACCCTAACCCTAACCCTAACCCTTTCACAGTCCCAAAGTGCCATTTTCACAGTAAAAAAAAAAAGATTCATTTTGCTTAGCTTAGTCTGTAACTTGAAAACTATGTACCGTATGGCCCTATAAACTGTGTTGGGATGAAAGCTAGCCACTTTGAGCAATGTGGGAAGTGCTGGGGCAGTTTGGGACAACAGGGCCAAAATGTCACTTTCACAGTCCCAAAGTGCCATTTTCACAGTAAAAAGGCCTGGTTCACTTTTGCTTAGCTTAGTCTGTAACTTGAAAACTATGTACCGTATGGCCCTATAAACTGTGTTGGGATGAAAGCTAGCCACTTTGAGCAATGTGGGAAGTGCTGGGGCAGTTTGGGACAACAGGGCCAAAATGTCACTTTCACAGTCCCAAAGTGCCGTTTTCACAGTAAAAAGGCCTGGTTCACTTTTGCTTAGCTTAGTCTGTAACTTGAAAACTATGTACCGTATGGCCCTATAAACTGTGTTGGGATGAAAGCTAGCCACTTTGAGCAATGTGGGAAGTGCTGGGGCAGTTTGGGACAACAGGGCCAAAATGTCACTTTCACAGTCCCAAAGTGCCATTTTCACAGTAAAAAGGCCTGGTTCACTTTTGCTTAGCTTAGTCTGTAACTTGAAAACTATGTACCGTATGGCCCTATAAACTGTGTTGGGATGAAAGCTAGCCACTTTGAGCAATGTGGGAAGTGCTGGGGCAGTTTGGGACAACAGGGCCAAAATGTCACTTTCACAGTCCCAAAGTGCCGTTTTCACAGTAAAAAGGCCTGGTTCACTTTTGCTTAGCTTAGTCTGTAACTTGAAAACTATGTACCGTATGGCCCTATAAACTGTGTTGGGATGAAAGCTAGCCACTTTGAGCAATGTGGGAAGTGCTGGGGCAGTTTGGGACAACAGGGCCAAAATGTCACTTTCACAGTCCCAAAGTGCCATTTTCACAGTAAAAAGGCCTGGTTCACTTTTGCTTAGCTTAGTCTGTAACTTGAAAACTATGTACCGTATGGCCCTATAAACTGTGTTGGGATGAAAGCTAGCCACTTTGAGCAATGTGGGAAGTGCTGGGGCAGTTTGGGACAACAGGGCCAAAATGTCACTTTCACAGTCCCAAAGTGCCATTTTCACAGTAAAAAGGCCTGGTTCACTTTTGCTTAGCTTAGTCTGTAACTTGAAAACTATGTACCGTATGGCCCTATAAACTGTGTTGGGATGAAAGCTAGCCACTTTGAGCAATGTGGGAAGTGCTGGGGCAGTTTGGGACAACAGGGCCAAAACCCTAACCCTAACCCTAACCCTTTCACAGTCCCAAAGTGCCATTTTCACAGTAAAAAAAAAAAGATTCATTTTGCTTAGCTTAGTCTGTAACTTGAAAACTATGTACCGTATGGCCCTATAAACTGTGTTGGGATGAAAGCTAGCCACTTTGAGCAATGTGGGAAGTGCTGGGGCAGTTTGGGACAACAGGGCCAAAACCCTAACCCTAACCCCAACCCTTTCACAGTCCCAAAGTGCCATTTTCACAGTAAAAAAAAAAAGATTCATTTTGCTTAGCTTAGTCTGTAACTTGAAAACTATGTACCGTATGGCCCTATAAACTGTGTTGGGATGAAAGCTAGCCACTTTGAGCAATGTGGGAAGTGCTGGGGCAGTTTGGGACAACAGGGCCAAAACCCTAACCCTAACCCTAACCCTTTCACAGTCCCAAAGTGCCATTTTCACAGTAAAAAAAAAAAGATTCATTTTGCTTAGCTTAGTCTGTAACTTGAAAACTATGTACCGTATGGCCCTATAAACTGTGTTGGGATGAAAGCTAGCCACTTTGAGCAATGTGGGAAGTGCTGGGGCAGTTTGGGACAACAGGGCCAAAACCCTAACCCTAACCCCAACCCTTTCACTGTCCCAAAGTGCCATTTTCACAGTAAAAAAAAAAAGATTCATTTTGCTTAGCTTAGTCTGTAACTTGAAAACTATGTACCGTATGGCCCTATAAACTGTGTTGGGATGAAAGCTAGCCACTTTGAGCAATGTGGGAAGTGCTGGGGCAGTTTGGGACAACAGGGCCAAAATGTCACTTTCACAGTCCCAAAGTGCCATTTTCACAGTAAAAAGGCCTGGTTCACTTTTGCTTAGCTTAGTCTGTAACTTGAAAACTATGTACCGTATGGCCCTATAAACTGTGTTGGGATGAAAGCTAGCCACTTTGAGCAATGTGGGAAGTGCTGGGGCAGTTTGGGACAACAGGGCCAAAACCCTAACCCTAACCCTAACCCTTTCACAGTCCCAAAGTGCCATTTTCACAGTAAAAAAAAAAAGAATTCATTTTGCTTAGCTTAGTCTGTAACTTGAAAACTATGTACCGTATGGCCCTATAAACTGTGTTGGGATGAAAGCTAGCCACTTTGAGCAATGTGGGAAGTGCTGGGGCAGTTTGGGACAACAGGGCCAAAATGTCACTTTCACAGTCCCAAAGTGCCATTTTCACAGTAAAAAGGCCTGGTTCACTTTTGCTTAGCTTAGTCTGTAACTTGAAAACTATGTACCGTATGGCCCTATAAACTGTGTTGGGATGAAAGCTAGCCACTTTGAGCAATGTGGGAAGTGCTGGGGCAGTTTGGGACAACAGGGCCAAAATGTCACTTTCACAGTCCCAAAGTGCCGTTTTCACAGTAAAAAGGCCTGGTTCACTTTTGCTTAGCTTAGTCTGTAACTTGAAAACTATGTACCGTATGGCCCTATAAACTGTGTTGGGATGAAAGCTAGCCACTTTGAGCAATGTGGGAAGTGCTGGGGCAGTTTGGGACAACAGGGCCAAAATGTCACTTTCACAGTCCCAAAGTGCCATTTTCACAGTAAAAAGGCCTGGTTCACTTTTGCTTAGCTTAGTCTGTAACTTGAAAACTATGTACCGTATGGCCCTATAAACTGTGTTGGGATGAAAGCTAGCCACTTTGAGCAATGTGGGAAGTGCTGGGGCAGTTTGGGACAACAGGGCCAAAATGTCACTTTCACAGTCCCAAAGTGCCGTTTTCACAGTAAAAAGGCCTGGTTCACTTTTGCTTAGCTTAGTCTGTAACTTGAAAACTATGTACCGTATGGCCCTATAAACTGTGTTGGGATGAAAGCTAGCCACTTTGAGCAATGTGGGAAGTGCTGGGGCAGTTTGGGACAACAGGGCCAAAACCCTAACCCTAACCCCAACCCTTTCACAGTCCCAAAGTGCCATTTTCACAGTAAAAAAAAAAAGATTCATTTTGCTTAGCTTAGTCTGTAACTTGAAAACTATGTACCGTATGGCCCTATAAACTGTGTTGGGATGAAAGCTAGCCACTTTGAGCAATGTGGGAAGTGCTGGGGCAGTTTGGGACAACAGGGCCAAAATGTCACTTTCACAGTCCCAAAGTGCCATTTTCACAGTAAAAAGGCCTGGTTCACTTTTGCTTAGCTTAGTCTGTAACTTGAAAACTATGTACCGTATGGCCCTATAAACTGTGTTGGGATGAAAGCTAGCCACTTTGAGCAATGTGGGAAGTGCTGGGGCAGTTTGGGACAACAGGGCCAAAACCCTAACCCTAACCCTAACCCTTTCACAGTCCCAAAGTGCCATTTTCACAGTAAAAAAAAAAGATTCATTTTGCTTAGCTTAGTCTGTAACTTGAAAACTATGTACCGTATGGCCCTATAAACTGTGTTGGGATGAAAGCTAGCCACTTTGAGCAATGTGGGAAGTGCTGGGGCAGTTTGGGACAACAGGGCCAAAACCCTAACCCTAACCCCAACCCTTTCACAGTCCCAAAGTGCCATTTTCACAGTAAAAAAAAAAAGATTCATTTTGCTTAGCTTAGTCTGTAACTTGAAAACTATGTACCGTATGGCCCTATAAACTGTGTTGGGATGAAAGCTAGCCACTTTGAGCAATGTGGGAAGTGCTGGGGCAGTTTGGGACAACAGGGCCAAAACCCTAACCCTAACCCTAACCCTTTCACAGTCCCAAAGTGCCATTTTCACAGTAAAAAAAAAAAGATTCATTTTGCTTAGCTTAGTCTGTAACTTGAAAACTATGTACCGTATGGCCCTATAAACTGTGTTGGGATGAAAGCTAGCCACTTTGAGCAATGTGGGAAGTGCTGGGGCAGTTTGGGACAACAGGGCCAAAACCCTAACCCTAACCCCAACCCTTTCACTGTCCCAAAGTGCCATTTTCACAGTAAAAAAAAAAAGATTCATTTTGCTTAGCTTAGTCTGTAACTTGAAAACTATGTACCGTATGGCCCTATAAACTGTGTTGGGATGAAAGCTAGCCACTTTGAGCAATGTGGGAAGTGCTGGGGCAGTTTGGGACAACAGGGCCAAAATGTCACTTTCACAGTCCCAAAGTGCCATTTTCACAGTAAAAAGGCCTGGTTCACTTTTGCTTAGCTTAGTCTGTAACTTGAAAACTATGTACCGTATGGCCCTATAAACTGTGTTGGGATGAAAGCTAGCCACTTTGAGCAATGTGGGAAGTGCTGGGGCAGTTTGGGACAACAGGGCCAAAACCCTAACCCTAACCCTAACCCTTTCACAGTCCCAAAGTGCCATTTTCACAGTAAAAAAAAAAAGATTCATTTTGCTTAGCTTAGTCTGTAACTTGAAAACTATGTACCGTATGGCCCTATAAACTGTGTTGGGATGAAAGCTAGCCACTTTGAGCAATGTGGGAAGTGCTGGGGCAGTTTGGGACAACAGGGCCAAAATGTCACTTTCACAGTCCCAAAGTGCCATTTTCACAGTAAAAAGGCCTGGTTCACTTTTGCTTAGCTTAGTCTGTAACTTGAAAACTATGTACCGTATGGCCCTATAAACTGTGTTGGGATGAAAGCTAGCCACTTTGAGCAATGTGGGAAGTGCTGGGGCAGTTTGGGACAACAGGGCCAAAATGTCACTTTCACAGTCCCAAAGTGCCGTTTTCACAGTAAAAAGGCCTGGTTCACTTTTGCTTAGCTTAGTCTGTAACTTGAAAACTATGTACCGTATGGCCCTATAAACTGTGTTGGGATGAAAGCTAGCCACTTTGAGCAATGTGGGAAGTGCTGGGGCAGTTTGGGACAACAGGGCCAAAATGTCACTTTCACAGTCCCAAAGTGCCATTTTCACAGTAAAAAGGCCTGGTTCACTTTTGCTTAGCTTAGTCTGTAACTTGAAAACTATGTACCGTATGGCCCTATAAACTGTGTTGGGATGAAAGCTAGCCACTTTGAGCAATGTGGGAAGTGCTGGGGCAGTTTGGGACAACAGGGCCAAAATGTCACTTTCACAGTCCCAAAGTGCCGTTTTCACAGTAAAAAGGCCTGGTTCACTTTTGCTTAGCTTAGTCTGTAACTTGAAAACTATGTACCGTATGGCCCTATAAACTGTGTTGGGATGAAAGCTAGCCACTTTGAGCAATGTGGGAAGTGCTGGGGCAGTTTGGGACAACAGGGCCAAAATGTCACTTTCACAGTCCCAAAGTGCCATTTTCACAGTAAAAAGGCCTGGTTCACTTTTGCTTAGCTTAGTCTGTAACTTGAAAACTATGTACCGTATGGCCCTATAAACTGTGTTGGGATGAAAGCTAGCCACTTTGAGCAATGTGGGAAGTGCTGGGGCAGTTTGGGACAACAGGGCCAAAATGTCACTTTCACAGTCCCAAAGTGCCATTTTCACAGTAAAAAGGCCTGGTTCACTTTTGCTTAGCTTAGTCTGTAACTTGAAAACTATGTACCGTATGGCCCTATAAACTGTGTTGGGATGAAAGCTAGCCACTTTGAGCAATGTGGGAAGTGCTGGGGCAGTTTGGGACAACAGGGCCAAAACCCTAACCCTAACCCTAACCCTTTCACAGTCCCAAAGTGCCATTTTCACAGTAAAAAAAAAAAGATTCATTTTGCTTAGCTTAGTCTGTAACTTGAAAACTATGTACCGTATGGCCCTATAAACTGTGTTGGGATGAAAGCTAGCCACTTTGAGCAATGTGGGAAGTGCTGGGGCAGTTTGGGACAACAGGGCCAAAACCCTAACCCTAACCCCAACCCTTTCACAGTCCCAAAGTGCCATTTTCACAGTAAAAAAAAAAAGATTCATTTTGCTTAGCTTAGTCTGTAACTTGAAAACTATGTACCGTATGGCCCTATAAACTGTGTTGGGATGAAAGCTAGCCACTTTGAGCAATGTGGGAAGTGCTGGGGCAGTTTGGGACAACAGGGCCAAAACCCTAACCCTAACCCTAACCCTTTCACAGTCCCAAAGTGCCATTTTCACAGTAAAAAAAAAAAGATTCATTTTGCTTAGCTTAGTCTGTAACTTGAAAACTATGTACCGTATGGCCCTATAAACTGTGTTGGGATGAAAGCTAGCCACTTTGAGCAATGTGGGAAGTGCTGGGGCAGTTTGGGACAACAGGGCCAAAACCCTAACCCTAACCCCAACCCTTTCACTGTCCCAAAGTGCCATTTTCACAGTAAAAAAAAAAAGATTCATTTTGCTTAGCTTAGTCTGTAACTTGAAAACTATGTACCGTATGGCCCTATAAACTGTGTTGGGATGAAAGCTAGCCACTTTGAGCAATGTGGGAAGTGCTGGGGCAGTTTGGGACAACAGGGCCAAAATGTCACTTTCACAGTCCCAAAGTGCCATTTTCACAGTAAAAAGGCCTGGTTCACTTTTGCTTAGCTTAGTCTGTAACTTGAAAACTATGTACCGTATGGCCCTATAAACTGTGTTGGGATGAAAGCTAGCCACTTTGAGCAATGTGGGAAGTGCTGGGGCAGTTTGGGACAACAGGGCCAAAACCCTAACCCTAACCCTAACCCTTTCACAGTCCCAAAGTGCCATTTTCACAGTAAAAAAAAAAAGATTCATTTTGCTTAGCTTAGTCTGTAACTTGAAAACTATGTACCGTATGGCCCTATAAACTGTGTTGGGATGAAAGCTAGCCACTTTGAGCAATGTGGGAAGTGCTGGGGCAGTTTGGGACAACAGGGCCAAAATGTCACTTTCACAGTCCCAAAGTGCCATTTTCACAGTAAAAAGGCCTGGTTCACTTTTGCTTAGCTTAGTCTGTAACTTGAAAACTATGTACCGTATGGCCCTATAAACTGTGTTGGGATGAAAGCTAGCCACTTTGAGCAATGTGGGAAGTGCTGGGGCAGTTTGGGACAACAGGGCCAAAATGTCACTTTCACAGTCCCAAAGTGCCGTTTTCACAGTAAAAAGGCCTGGTTCACTTTTGCTTAGCTTAGTCTGTAACTTGAAAACTATGTACCGTATGGCCCTATAAACTGTGTTGGGATGAAAGCTAGCCACTTTGAGCAATGTGGGAAGTGCTGGGGCAGTTTGGGACAACAGGGCCAAAATGTCACTTTCACAGTCCCAAAGTGCCATTTTCACAGTAAAAAGGCCTGGTTCACTTTTGCTTAGCTTAGTCTGTAACTTGAAAACTATGTACCGTATGGCCCTATAAACTGTGTTGGGATGAAAGCTAGCCACTTTGAGCAATGTGGGAAGTGCTGGGGCAGTTTGGGACAACAGGGCCAAAATGTCACTTTCACAGTCCCAAAGTGCCGTTTTCACAGTAAAAAGGCCTGGTTCACTTTTGCTTAGCTTAGTCTGTAACTTGAAAACTATGTACCGTATGGCCCTATAAACTGTGTTGGGATGAAAGCTAGCCACTTTGAGCAATGTGGGAAGTGCTGGGGCAGTTTGGGACAACAGGGCCAAAATGTCACTTTCACAGTCCCAAAGTGCCATTTTCACAGTAAAAAGGCCTGGTTCACTTTTGCTTAGCTTAGTCTGTAACTTGAAAACTATGTACCGTATGGCCCTATAAACTGTGTTGGGATGAAAGCTAGCCACTTTGAGCAATGTGGGAAGTGCTGGGGCAGTTTGGGACAACAGGGCCAAAATGTCACTTTCACAGTCCCAAAGTGCCATTTTCACAGTAAAAAGGCCTGGTTCACTTTTGCTTAGCTTAGTCTGTAACTTGAAAACTATGTACCGTATGGCCCTATAAACTGTGTTGGGATGAAAGCTAGCCACTTTGAGCAATGTGGGAAGTGCTGGGGCAGTTTGGGACAACAGGGCCAAAACCCTAACCCTAACCCTAACCCTTTCACAGTCCCAAAGTGCCATTTTCACAGTAAAAAAAAAAAGATTCATTTTGCTTAGCTTAGTCTGTAACTTGAAAACTATGTACCGTATGGCCCTATAAACTGTGTTGGGATGAAAGCTAGCCACTTTGAGCAATGTGGGAAGTGCTGGGGCAGTTTGGGACAACAGGGCCAAAATGTCACTTTCACAGTCCCAAAGTGCCATTTTCACAGTAAAAAGGCCTGGTTCACTTTTGCTTAGCTTAGTCTGTAACTTGAAAACTATGTACCGTATGGCCCTATAAACTGTGTTGGGATGAAAGCTAGCCACTTTGAGCAATGTGGGAAGTGCTGGGGCAGTTTGGGACAACAGGGCCAAAATGTCACTTTCACAGTCCCAAAGTGCCGTTTTCACAGTAAAAAGGCCTGGTTCACTTTTGCTTAGCTTAGTCTGTAACTTGAAAACTATGTACCGTATGGCCCTATAAACTGTGTTGGGATGAAAGCTAGCCACTTTGAGCAATGTGGGAAGTGCTGGGGCAGTTTGGGACAACAGGGCCAAAACCCTAACCCTAACCCTAACCCTTTCACAGTCCCAAAGTGCCATTTTCACAGTAAAAAAAAAAAGATTAATTTTGCTTAGCTTAGTCTGTAACTTGAAAACTATGTACAGTATGGCCCTATAAACTGTGTTGGGATGAAAGCTAGCCACTTTGAGCAATGTGGGAAGTGCTGGGGCAGTTTGGGACAACAGGGCCAAAATGTCACTTTCACAGTCCCAAAGTGCCATTTTCACAGTAAAAAGGCCTGGTTCACTTTTGCTTAGCTTAGTCTGTAACTTGAAAACTATGTACCGTATGGCCCTATAAACTGTGTTGGGATGAAAGCTAGCCACTTTGAGCAATGTGGGAAGTGCTGGGGCAGTTTGGGACAACAGGGCCAAAACCCTAACCCTAACCCTAACCCTTTCACAGTCCCAAAGTGCCATTTTCACAGTAAAAAAAAAAAGATTCATTTTGCTTAGCTTAGTCTGTAACTTGAAAACTATGTACCGTATGGCCCTATAAACTGTGTTGGGATGAAAGCTAGCCACTTTGAGCAATGTGGGAAGTGCTGGGGCAGTTTGGGACAACAGGGCCAAAATGTCACTTTCACAGTCCCAAAGTGCCATTTTCACAGTAAAAAGGCCTGGTTCACTTTTGCTTAGCTTAGTCTGTAACTTGAAAACTATGTACCGTATGGCCCTATAAACTGTGTTGGGATGAAAGCTAGCCACTTTGAGCAATGTGGGAAGTGCTGGGGCAGTTTGGGACAACAGGGCCAAAATGTCACTTTCACAGTCCCAAAGTGCCATTTTCACAGTAAAAAGGCCTGGTTCACTTTTGCTTAGCTTAGTCTGTAACTTGAAAACTATGTACCGTATGGCCCTATAAACTGTGTTGGGATGAAAGCTAGCCACTTTGAGCAATGTGGGAAGTGCTGGGGCAGTTTGGGACAACAGGGCCAAAATGTCACTTTCACAGTCCCAAAGTGCCATTTTCACAGTAAAAAGGCCTGGTTCACTTTTGCTTAGCTTAGTCTGTAACTTGAAAACTATGTACCGTATGGCCCTAAAAACTGTGTTGGGATGAAAGCTAGCCACTTTGAGCAATGTGGGAAGTGCTGGGGCAGTTTGGGACAACAGGGCCAAAACCCTAACCCTAACCCTTTCACAGTCCCAAAGTGCCATTTTCACAGTAAAAAGGCCTGGTTCACTTTTGCTTAGCTTAGTCTGTAACTTGAAAACTATGTACCGTATGGCCCTATAAACTGTGTTGGGATGAAAGCTAGCCACTTTGAGCAATGTGGGAAGTGCTGGGGCAGTTTGGGACAACAGGGCCAAAATGTCACTTTCACAGTCCCAAAGTGCCATTTTCACAGTAAAAAGGCCTGGTTCACTTTTGCTTAGCTTAGTCTGTAACTTGAAAACTATGTACCGTATGGCCCTATAAACTGTGTTGGGATGAAAGCTAGCCACTTTGAGCAATGTGGGAAGTGCTGGGGCAGTTTGGGACAACAGGGCCAAAATGTCACTTTCACAGTCCCAAAGTGCCATTTTCACAGTAAAAAGGCCTGGTTCACTTTTGCTTAGCTTAGTCTGTAACTTGAAAACTATGTACCGTATGGCCCTAAAAACTGTGTTGGGATGAAAGCTAGCCACTTTGAGCAATGTGGGAAGTGCTGGGGCAGTTTGGGACAACAGGGCCAAAACCCTAACCCTAACCCTTTCACAGTCCCAAAGTGCCATTTTCACAGTAAAAAGGCCTGGTTCACTTTTGCTTAGCTTAGTCTGTAACTTGAAAACTATGTACCGTATGGCCCTATAAACTGTGTTGGGATGAAAGCTAGCCACTTTGAGCAATGTGGGAAGTGCTGGGGCAGTTTGGGACAACAGGGCCAAAACCCTAACCCTAACCCTAACCCTTTCACAGTCCCAAAGTGCCATTTTCACAGTAAAAAAAAAAAGATTCATTTTGCTTAGCTTAGTCTGTAACTTGAAAACTATGTACCGTATGGCCCTATAAACTGTGTTGGGATGAAAGCTAGCCACTTTGAGCAATGTGGGAAGTGCTGGGGCAGTTTGGGACAACAGGGCCAAAATGTCACTTTCACAGTCCCAAAGTGCCATTTTCACAGTAAAAAGGCCTGGTTCACTTTTGCTTAGCTTAGTCTGTAACTTGAAAACTATGTACCGTATGGCCCTATAAACTGTGTTGGGATGAAAGCTAGCCACTTTGAGCAATGTGGGAAGTGCTGGGGCAGTTTGGGACAACAGGGCCAAAATGTCACTTTCACAGTCCCAAAGTGCCATTTTCACAGTAAAAAGGCCTGGTTCACTTTTGCTTAGCTTAGTCTGTAACTTGAAAACTATGTACCGTATGGCCCTATAAACTGTGTTGGGATGAAAGCTACACTGTAAGAGATTTCACTGTACTATTACAGTAAATTACTGGCAGCACTGACGCCCGCAATTTACTGTTATTTTACAGTACATCTACTGTAATTCATTTTACAGTAGATATACAGTTTTTTCAATTACAGTATATAACTGTAAATTAAATGTGGGCCTATGGTAATTTAACAGCATACCGTTTTTCAATTACAGTACATAACTGTAAATTAAATGTGGGTTCATGGTAATTAAACAGCATACTTTTTTTTCCATTACAGTATATAACTGTAAATTAAATGTGGGCCTATGGTAATTTAACAGCATACCGTTTTTCAATTACAGTACATAACTGTAAATTAAATGTGGGTTCATGGTAATTAAACAGCATACTTTTTTTTCAATTACAGTATATAACTGTAAATTAAATGTCTGTTCATGGTAATTTAACAGCATATCATCTGTTCAATTACAGTATATAACTTTAAATTAAATGTGGGTTCATGGTAATTTAACAGCATACAGTATTTTGAAATGCAGTAAAAATACAGTATAACTATGGGTTTTACTGTAATTTTACAGTATGTTCCAGTATGCATGTTTTCAATAAAATGTAATAAAAATTAAATTATTGATATACAACTAATACAAAACACACAGGTATAGATATTCAACACAGTTGGTTTATTATTAAAGCTGCTATTCAACAATAGTCTCCATTAAAACTTTTTTCTATTATTTTAAATGCAATCAATAATAAATGACAGACTGACTGACAGACTCATGCATGGGTAGACAATGAGCAAACAGTCTCAATTAACCCCCCAAAAAAACAATAAATAAAATATAAACAGTTTAAATTAACAAACTGTCATTTAAAATCCTGAATGACAGGACATGGCAAAAACGGCATCTGCATTATAATGCAATATTAATACAGCAGCATCAAGAACAATCTTTTAACAGCATTGTATCAGTCTAGCCAACATGCAAAATACTTAACATGAGAGGTAACAGCATCATCTGCATCATACGCAATATTAATATGCAGCATCAATACAATCATTTTAACAGCAGTGCATCACAGTTGAAGTGCAAATACTTAACATGAAAGGGAGACATTGGGAAGCGATGGAGAAAGGAAGAGGCCTTGGCTTGGTTTGCATCGCGTGGCTCAATCAGGAGTGCCTGTAAAAAAAAATCAAAAAATATTGAGCAAAACAATGTAGCTGCTAAATACATTTAAAAAGGTTCAAAATGAAAAACTTTGAAAGGAGGTATATAATAGAGGTTGCACACCAGTAGTGTAGAGTTACAGACAATGTTGCAGTCAGGTAACAAGTGCCAACCTATAGATCTAAAAGGGCCATTCATCTGGTTTTAAAAAGGCTATTGTGTATTCTGGTATACTTGTATATTCTAGAATGTCAAATTCCCAGCTCCTCAAGAGTGATGAGACTCACCTGCTGTTTGTGTGGGTGGTACACAGTAGGGGAGGTACACAATTTGGGTGTATATTGATAAATAATATTTTAAATATTTATAAAATGGATATTTTTCATTTAGAAGTTATGTGGTTTCCTCCCGGCAGCAGATATATATACAATATATCTGAGCTTGGATTACCTATGAGGTTTACACCAGCAATACATACCTTTGAATGAATTCCAGGGTTCTGAAGGCCTCGTCTTGGTATTTGAAGTTGAAAACACCAAAAACAGCAACTCCTGACCCGAATGCCCTCATAGATCACGTGTCCCTCAACACTGATCATCCACTGGCTGTTTGTCATGGACTCATTCCCTGTTAAATAGTAAATACAAAGTTTGAAATTAGATTGAGACTACAGAAGTATTTACTATCATACACATACATTTGACTCCATTTTAATAGATGAACAAAATATTTCTCAAAAACATAAAACATTTGGGGGACAAGGGTTAAAAATAATGGAACAGGTGTGCATATTTTAGAATGAATGACCTGATGAAGATCCTGGGAGATTGAAATGTTGTTGCAATAATAAGGTAAATCCTTTGCCTGAAACCTGTGTGAAAGCTCTACTAGACTAGACTATTGGCCCAGCACCCACCATAGATGTGCGTGTAAATAAGTATGCTTTGAAAATGGTACATTTACATTAACATTAACATACATCAGTAGACTGGTAATGTGCTACAGTGCTGCTACAGTAGTAGCTGTGACCTACCAATGAATTCCAACTCAAAATCAATCCGTTTTTTCAGCAGTGTGGCTACCATCTTCTTGGAGACAACCGTTCCAGTGGTGGCCTTGGTACCTCTTTCAGGGTGAATACGGATGAACCATCTATGGGAAAGGAATAAGGAAAATGATTTGTCCAAAATACTATAGGTGTACTACAGAAAATAGCAGATCTACAAGCTTACAATGCATCACACTGTGGCGTTTTGTACTGTCAGTGTGTAGATTGGATATATGCATTAGAGGTTTGGTATAAAAAAAAGACAAACAAACAACATTTTACACAACACTGATGATACTGCTGTGAAACAAGTCTATGAATCTACCTATAAAGGTTTAATCTGAAACACAATATTATTCAATTAAGTTTATGTAGTGTGCGTGGGTACCTGCATCTCTCTCAGCTACGGGTCCTTTGTTAGCCTGAAAATCATTGAAGAGCCCTAATCTTTACCATTACCACTGCTGTTGGGAGGAAACCTCATAACTCCATTTTTGAGGTTTAGTAGTAAAAAGTGCTTTGGACAACTTCTTTGGACCCTCAAAATGTCTGCTAAAGCAACTAACTCCACCACCTCTCCCCCTCTCATGGAAGTAATTGACATACAGTTACAACACCAACTTTGATGAGGCTGTATTGCTTAGTTTTAAAAATATAAGGTTTTCTTAATTTCCATTTCCTGAAAAATGAACATTTTATTATGAGGTTTCCTCCCGGCAGCAGAGATATATACAATATATCTGAGCTTGGATTACCTATGATGTTTACACCAGCAATAGATACCTTTGAATGAATTCCAGGGTTCTGGAGGCCTCGTCTTGGTACTTGAGGTTGAAAATGTAGAACACCGCAAACAGTGCAGCAACTCCTGACCCGAATGCCCTCACAGATCACGTGCCCCTCAACGCTGATCATCCACTGGCTGTATTTACTATTTACAGGGAATGAGTCCATGACAAACAGAGTTTGAAATTAGATTGAGACTACAGAAGTAGTTACTATCATGAACATTCATTTGATTCCATTTTAATATTTCTCAAAAACATGAGAAATGGCAGTTGCTTGGATTGCAAGGTGGATCTGTAGAAGGGCAGGAAATACATATGGAACAGAAGACTCTCCCTACTTTTCATTTCAGTTTCAGTTGAGCAAGATGTATCTTCACTTAAAATACAATTAAGGCATGGCATCTTCACATGAAGGTTTTATGATTGCCTCATTTTACACAAAGGGCATTTTTTTTACACAAAAATACATACCAAGCAGAACAAGTCGAGGACTGGCTGGTAGGATGAATTGTCCCTCGACGTCAGCACTTGTGTTAGACCAGTGAAAAGTTAAAATAAATTAGGACAAAAATAATAATGTTGTAGCATGTGTACAATCACAATATTGAACAATAATTGATCAATACTCACATTAGCCAAAATCAGCAGTCCATCTTGGCTTTCTCCTAAATGGGTTGTAAGAAGCTGAATTACAAGAGTCAAATCCCCATCCAAGCCCTGGGAAAAATTATACACTTTAAATGTTCTGTATGTTTGGAAATCTTTGACATCTGCAGGATGAACACACTTAAAAGAAGCATTGGGTGTGCAACTGTGGGTCCTCATGTG
>NW_027665883.1:0-1000 GCF_963924005.1 Protomyctophum bolini
TATCAGTGGTGGAAAAAGTACAAAAATATTTTACTTAAGTAGAAGTACTGATTCTCTACTTGAAAATTACTTAAGTAAAAGTACAAAGTGCCCATTAAGAAAGTTACTTAAGTAAAAGTATAAAAGTACCTCAAATAAAATGTACTTAAGTACAAAAATTTACCCGGCGTAAAATGTACTTAAGTACAAAATACAAAATTATTTTCAAAATTAATACAAAGAAATGAATTTCCAAAATTGTCATCCTGTCAAAAGTGGCTTTATTCCAAAAAATTAAATAGCATACAAATACTGAAAATACAGAACCCCCAACAGCATACATCGTGTTGGGAAAGTTATTTTTTTTAGGAACTATAGTTCAGTTCACAGTTGTTGATTTTTAAAATGAACTAGTTCCGTTCATAGTTCATCATTCCAAATTTTGAACTAAAGTTCATCGTTTGAAAAATGAACTATTATAGTTCTTTTTCGTTCTTTTTTTGCTTTAATTTTTATATATTTTTTACATTTTACAAAAATTGCTCTTTTGCAATGTGAAATGCCACCGAATTATTTTTCCTTCTCTATATGGGCTTTTGCATGCTTTTATTGTGAAGGCAAAAGTTTCTGAACGTTCTCAGAGCCTGCATCTCCGCATGCTGGGGTTGGCTGATCTACAAGCTCACAACGTGTCCGGACGCGACGAGTTGTGAGCTTGTATATCAGCTATTTTCAGCACGGAACACTTTGTACGGCGAAGAATAAATTAGACATCACTGCGCTTCATTCACTGTGGAAGAGAGATGTCTTTTGTTGGCCGTTCGTGGCGATATTATGGACACGTACCTCCTCGAAGCGATAATAACCAACTAAGCTATTGGAAGCTATTTTTCGTGGCACATTATGTGTGTACAACAACAAGTTCCCTCAGTGTTTGTGTTAAGTTGGGACAACTCTGCTGTCTGTCAGCGTGCATGATCATGCAGTAGCTAGATGCGCGCTCCAGTGACGGCTGAGAAAG